>NW_028179965.1:0-7500 GCF_964030765.1 Micromesistius poutassou | reverse complement strand
CATAATGTAATATTATGGTCATAATGTTATGGTCATAATGTAATGTTATGGTCATAATGTAACGTTATGGTCATAATGTCATGGTCATAATGTAACGTTATGGTCATAATGTAATATTATGGTCATAATGTTATGGTCATAATGTAATGGTCATAATGTAATGTTATGGTCATAATGTAATGGTCATAATGTTATGGTGATAACGTTACATTATGGTCATAATGTAACGTTATGGTCATAATGTTATGGTCATAATGTAACGTTATGGTCATAATGTTATGGTCATAATGTAATGTTATGGTCATAATGTTATGGTCATAATGTAATATTATGGTCATAATGTTATGGTCATAATGTAACGTTATGGTCATAATGTAATGTTATGGTCATAATGTTATGGTCATAATGTAATATTATGGTCATAATGTTATGGTGATAATGTAACGTTATGGTGATAATGTAATGTTATGGTCATAATGTTATGGTCATAATGTAATGTTATGGTCATAATGTTACGGTCATAATGTAACATTATGGTCATAATGTAACGTTATGGTCATAATGTAATGTTACGGTCATAATGTTATGGTCATAATGTAACGTTATGGTCATAATGTTATGGTCATAATGTAATGTTATGGTCATAATGTTATGGTCATAATGTTATGGTCATAATGTAACGTTATGGTCATAATGTTATGGTCATAATGTTATGGTCATAATGTAATGTTATGGTCATAATGTGATGGTCATAACGTTATGGTCATAATGTTATGGTCATAATGTAACGTTATGGTCATAACGTTATGGTCACAATGTTATGGTCACAATGTAATGTTATAATGTAACGTTATGGTCATAATGTTATGGTCATAATGTAACGTTATGGTCATAATGTTATGGTCATAATGTAACGTTATGGTCATAATGTTATGGTCATAATGTAACGTTATGGTCATAATGTTATGGTGATAATGTAACGTTATGGTGATAATGTAACGTTATGGTCATAACGTTATGGTCATAATGTTATGGTCACAATGTTATGGTCACAATCGTTATAATGTAATGTGATGGTCATAACGTTATGGTCATAACGTTATGGTCATAGTGTGATGGTCATAATGTAACGTTATGGTCATAGTGTGATGGTCATAATGTAACGTTATGGTCATAGTGTGATGGTCATAACGTTATGGTCTTAACGTTATGGTCATAGTGTGATGGTCATAACGTTATGGTCTTAACGTTATGGTCATAGTGTGATGGTCATAATGTTATGGTCATAACGTTATGGTCATAGTGTGATGGTCATAGTGTAACGTTATGGTCATAATGTTACGGTCATAATGTAACATTATGGTCATAGTGTGATGGTCATAGTGTAACGTTATGGTCATAGTGTGATGGTCATAACGTTATGGTCTTAACGTTATGGTCATAGTGTGATGGTCATAATGTAACGTTATGGTCATAGTGTGATGGTCATAATGTAACGTTATGGTCATAGTGTGATGGTCATAGTGTAACAGAGCTGGTGGTGTGGTCCTTCAGCCGGTCCCCGTCCGCTCTCTCCTTCACGCCTCTCTGCCTCCATTAGGGCCCCGGCCAGGGGCCGACGGGGGGGCATGGGGACGGGGGGGGGGTGGGTGGTATGAGTATAATCTAGCGGGGGAGAGTGGTTAATATCTTTGCGTGTGTGTGTGTGTGTGTGTGTGTGTGTGTGTGTGTGTGTGTGTGTATGTGTGTGTGTGTGTGTGCGTGTGTGTGTGTGTGCGTGTGTGTGCGTGTGTGTGTGTGGGTGATGGGTTGTTATAGACTGGGGGTTGTGTTTATGCAAGCTTGGCTTGTATAAGCACCCCCCCCCCCCCCACCAGGCCTCTGATTGGGGTAATGAGTGTACCAATATGGCCGCCTGCTTGTTTCAGTAGAACCTCTCCCCCAACATCTGCGCTCCAGACCTTCTGGACACGGTGTGGTCCTCCAGTGGACCGCCCAGCATTCATATTAATAACCTCCGTTCAGAGCTCCATTCAGCCCACGTAGGAGTCACTGGTACGCTGGTACACCTGGTCTCTGGTAACGGAGCGCTGGTACACCTGGTCTCTGGTAACGGACCGTGGTACACCTGGTCTCTGGTAACGGAGCGCTGGTACACCTGGTCTCTGGTAACGGACCGTGGTACACCTGGTCTCTGGTAACGGAGCGCTGGTACACCTGGTCTCTGGTAACGGACCGTGGTACACCTGGTCTCTGGTAACGGACCGTGGTACACCTGGTCTCTGGTAACGGAGCGCTGGTACACCTGGTCTCTGGTAACGGAGCGCTGGTACACCTGGTCTCTGGTAACGGAGCGCTGGTACACCTGGTCTCTGGTAACGGACCGTGGTACACCTGGTCTCTGGTAACGGAGCGCTGGTACACCTGGTCTCTGGTAACGGACCGTGGTACACCTGGTCTCTGGTAACGGAGCGCTGGTACACCTGGTCTCTGGTAACGGACCGTGGTACAGCTGGTCTCTGCAGGTCCAACAGATCCAACACCATAAGGTTGAAGCAGTGATGAAGTGAAGCCACAGCCCCGGTGCTGCTCTGTCGGTGACAGTAGGCTAGAGCACCACAACCACAACCACACGGACTGTGATCACATCTTATTGTACACAAGAGTTGTTATTAATATCATTCAAATTATTCATATAATCAACATATTAAGATCTTATTGTACAAGTACACAAGAGTTGTTATTAATATCATTCAAATTATTCATATAATCAACATATTAAGATCTTATTGTACACAAGAGTTGTTATTAATATCATTCAAATTATTCATATAATCAACATATTAAGATCTTATTGTACACAAGAGTTGTTATTAATATCATTCAAATTATTCATATAATCAACATATTAAGATCTTATTGTACACAAGAGTTGTTATTAATATCATTCAAATTATTCATATAATCAACATATTAAGATCTTATTGTACAAGTACACAAGAGTTGTTATTAATACCATTCAAATTATTCATATAATCAACATATTAAGATCTTATTGTACAAGTACACAAGAGTTGAGTATTCAGGCTTGGTTCAGCCACACAGCAGCAACTATACAAGACAAAGTCAATAAGGACAAGTAAAAAATAAAAAGATGTACAGATAAGTAGCAGCATCAATAGATCACAATAATAAATAATAAAAATAATAATAATTAAAATAAAATAAAACAAAGTAAGTAATAATAAGTAGAGAAACGAAAACAGTGGTAATAAAGTAACACTATGTAATGAGGTGTAGTGAAGTGGTACCAGACAGACGTTGAGTGTATTTCTCACAGTATTAGTACAGCTTCATCTGCGCTCTGTTGACGTCGACTACTGCCGGCCGTCGGTCGAAACAAATACGAAGCGGCCCGTTCACCCAGATCAGAGCTTATCTTTACACTATCTCACAAAGGCATCGACATTCAGCACTGAATGTTCCTCCAACCAGGGGCCGGAGGAGAGGAGGAGGAGGAGAGGGTCCAGGCTCTGGTGAGGCTTGTTTCACTATGAAGCGTTCTGTCAGTGACGAGCCAGAGCCCGTCTCCTCGTTCTCTCTCTTCTTACGGTTCAATGTGGAGCACATTTAATGCTCTATTTGTAGTTCATCCCATGGGCTGTTTTCACAGTCGGCTGGATAGGTAATGGCAGGGCTTGTTATTCCGGCGATGAGCAGGTGCAAAATCAAGGAACGCCACGTGTTTCCCCAGCCTCATTAAAGCAGCGTTGGCGCGGCGGCGGCGCCCCTCTGATCAGGATACGGCGTGACGCGGGCCGGGCGTCTGCGCTCAGCGAGAACAACACAGAGACTCAGGACCGCCTTTGTCTTTGGTGGCCCTCATCCAAACGGGACATCCACCGACGGCTCCACCATGCCCCGCACCCCCACCCTCCCACCCCCACCCCCACCCCCACCCTCAGCCTCTCCCACCCCCACCCTCTCCCACCCCCACCCCCACCCTCTCCCTAAAGCCCACCTCGGCCTCTCCCATCCCCACCCCCACCCTCCCACCCCCACCCTCTCCCTAAAGCCCACCTCGGCCTCCCACCCCCGCCCCCACCCTCCCACCCCCGCCCCCACCCTCTCTCTAAAGCCCACCTCGTCCTCTGCTGCTGTTGTGACTGCATCCCCCATTAATGACGTGAGATTAAAATCTCTGCACAACTGTCATCTGACATGTGGGCGGCTGGATTTGCGTTGGATTGGAAAAACTGGATTGGATGAAGTGCCTAAGCTCCTGGGAACGCACAAAAAACAACACACATGCACACACACACACACACACACACACACACACACACACACACACAAATGCAAGCCGGATCAACATGCACATGGACACACACACACGTCAACACACACACAAACACACACACGCAGATTAAAAAGCCGGGGCGGCCAGGGAGGCGAGGGAGGAGGTGACGGCGGGGTGCTGGCGGTGGCGGTGGCGGTGGCGGTGTGCTACATGTGTCGTGTGTACGTGCGTGCGCATCATCATCTCCTTTCCCTGACCCCCCTTCGCCTTAAGGGTCTGCACCATGCAGCCACATCCACCACCACCACCACCCGACACATCCACCACCACCACCCGACACATCCACCCCCCCCAGCCACATCCACCACCACCACCACCCCGACACATCCACCCCCACCACCCGACACATCCACCCCCACCACCCGACACATCCACCCCCCAGACACATCCACCCCCCCCGACACATCCACCACCCCCACCACCCGACACATCCACCACCACCACACCCGACACATCCACCCCCCCAGACACATCCACCCCCCAGACACACACTTAATGAGCAACGGCCGCGGCCCTCGACGGCCGCGCTCTCTCACTCAACCAACGTATCAGACGGTCGTCACATGACCACGACTCCTGAGTCCTGTTCCTCCCATTCTGACCTGGAGGGGGGCAGGGGGGAGGGGGGAGGGGGGAGGGGGGTGCAGGGGTGCAGGGTGGAGGGTGGAGGGGGGTGCAGGGTGGAGGGTGGAGGGGGGTTGGGGGTGCAGGGGGGCTGGGGGTGGAGGGTGGAGGGCGGAGGGTGGAGGGTGGAGGGGGGTTGGGGGTGCAGGGGGGCTGGGGGTGGAGGGTGGAGGGCGGAGGGTGGAGGGTGGAGGGGGGTTGGGGGTGCAGGGTGGAGGGGGGCTGGGGGTGCAGGGTGGAGGGCGGAGGGTGGAGGGTGGAGGGGGGTTGGGGGTGCAGGGTGGTTCAGGGTGGAGGGGGGTGGGGGGTGCAGGGTGGAGGGGGGTGCAGGGTGGAGGGGGGTGGGGGGTGCAGGGTGCAGGGTGGAGGGGGGTGGAGGGCGGAGGGGGGTGGAGGGCGGAGGGGGGGCGACCCCCCAGACAGATGAATGCCCTAGAGGGTTCCCAGCTCTGATCCAGGCCACCCTATCCCCACAGACGTGCCCCCATAATGCCCCGCTTGCCTGACTGGACTCCCCTTCACCCTCCACCCCCTTCTGTTCTGATTGGGGGGTGTTGGGTGATGCCCCCCCCCCACCCACCCACAGCCTCGTCCTACGGCCTATTTACAGAGCGCCCGGTCGCCATTGGTGCATTCCCCAGTTTGCGTTCCGTTGCTTTCCGCACCGCAACAAGCGAAAAAGCTTGATTTTAATTTGTTAAGCTTGTGCATGTTAGTCGGCCAGGGTCAGGTCGTCGTATAGTTCCGAGATAAGCTCACATGGTCATCGTGTCTGTCACGTGACTCTGTCGCCTCCACCAATAGGACGCCACCGTTTGTGCTAGGCAGACCAAAAGGAAAACGGCAGGAAAAAAAATCACCTTCCTCTCTGCGATTTTTGATCTTTTGCACATCGTCCAAAGTGGTCGCCATCAAGATAGTCCTGCACAATTACCGGTGAAGGTAAATCTACTTTTTTATTTATCTGGATATGAAACGTGTGTGTGTGAGACTTTGAGATTGATACAGGGCACTATGTCTGATATTAATATTTACACAAACAGTATATGTATTTTCAGAAAAAATGATCAAATAATGGTCTTCAGGCCTGATTAATGTTATAATAATTGGAAAGAGCTGTGGAAAACTTTTACTGCAGGATGAGTTGAGCAACAAACGTCAATAATTAATGAACTTCCCTCGTCCGAAGCTTCATCTGTATGCCGACAATACCGAGTAAAACAACGACCTGCTGACCTGTCACTCGATTACACGTTATGTCCACTTTACCTCTTTCAAACTTAACTGACAAATTCAAAATGTGAAGCCGGCGTGTGGTGTAAACACAAACGGCCAGCGTTCTGTAAAGGCTCATTTCATGGAGAGTGGAGATCATGTTGAAGAGAGGCTGGCCAAATGTCTTTGTGAGGCTGCTCGTCTTGCGCGAGCAATGACCATCATTGTTGTGATTGTTTGATAATTACAACAATGAAAACTCGGGCATGGATAAAAAAAACGCAGCGGAAATACTGCCAACGTTCAATTCAAATAAAGAGCGACGATGACCTGATTCAATTTAGGAACGGCAGCTAAAGACGACGGCGAGGGGCATTGATACACACAGGGTCGTCTACCCAATGCCCTCAATGTCGTTACCACAATTATTGTCACCGGAGTAATTACGCCCCGGCTGGCCCTATTTTTGTCATGTCCAATAATGTCACTTGTCATTCCCTCATAAGCTAGCCATGGAACTCACTAACATATCTCTTTTGTTCAATTCCGGGGGGTTTGGCTAGTGAGGGAATTCCGTGTCATACCTTGCGGCTGAAATGTGGTGAAAACGTTATACACTGGAATGTACCATATTCAATATACCATGCAGTACATCTGAAAGAGACATTTAGTCTGCTAGCTTGTCACAGACGGCAGCTTGTGCGAGACGAACGGCAGGAAGTGGGGGCTCTGGTTCTCTCTCTGCGCGGGCGCCCGCCTCACGGCTCCCGTGCGTACGGACGCCGTGGCTTTGTGACAAGCGCTGATCTCACATTTCAATTTGTGGCAAATCTAAAATGGCCGACTGGACGCTCAGTTGTTAGCGCCCACGATTGCAGCGCAACATGGTGCACAACATGGTGCACAGCGGTGTGTGTGTGTGTGTGCTCACGTTGTTCAGGGCTTCACACTGCCATGAGGCCAGCTGTGGCGCAATAGACCCTCCCCTTCTCCAGTGGCAGCGTAGTGACTACAAACACTATGTGTTCGCAGGGCCTTCATGTATACAGTATATATATATATATATATATATAATTATTATTTTAAAAAATGAATGTAGGATCTATATTGCAAACCTTTGCTGTGTGTGGCCCCCTTTTTGTAATTCTTTGAGGTGATTCTATGACCATGTGCTTGGAGTGTAATCTCTACTGTACGTGTGGGACCATTGTGTTTCTATGTGGACCGCTGCATCGGGGCGTGCTTCCTGGTAGCTGCGGTCCACCCTGGTCCGCTCCGGGGCGTCCGTGGCGAACCGTTCC
>NW_028179966.1:0-17517 GCF_964030765.1 Micromesistius poutassou | reverse complement strand
CAAGTACAGGGGCGAAGAGCACCAGACATCTGTCGAGTAGACAGCGCTAATGTGCTAAACTTGTAATGAATCGACTCAATGCTAATTTCTAATAGACCAGTTTCATTAGCCCATCTAATATCGCACAGTAGAATACAGTGAGGTAATTACCAGGCCAACAGGACCCAAGTCCAAGACCATAGGATTCATTCGAGACTTTCCTCGTATCCTTCAGGAGATACAGATAATCCCAGCCTCCAAGACTTGAGAGTTCACCCCCAGTTGTATCCAGAGATGTCTTTCAACCGCCTGTACAACGTGCATAATTAATATTGTAACTGGGATAGCGCCAACAGCAAGAAAGACGCAGACAACTAATTATGCTGATCATGCATACGTGTATATATCGTGGAAATGAATGTCCTCGAGCTAACCAAATATTCTGAGTAGACACTTTTACACCACTTTGTTGAGGGTAGCCATGAGACAGTACCGAGCAAGACTTTGATTAGTTAACGCTCCAGCAGGTAAGCCTTCTGCCTCCCATCGACACAACCACACAAACAAAAATGTTCCAATCATCCCAAAAGCTAGAGGCAGGATTTGGCAGTGGCAACTCAGGCTGCTGCATTGGTCGCATTTGAACTCCAGGGGGAAATCTTGCATGACAGCATAATGATAAGGAAAACGTGTGAAGTGGATAAACTGGGAGGGAGATTTTGGTTAGTGTGTGTGTGTGTGTGTGTGTGTGTGTGTGTGTGTGTGTGTGTGTGTGTGTGTGTGTGTGTGTGTGTGTGTGTGTGTGTGTGTGTGTGTGTGTGTGGCGCGTAAAGAATAGCTCAAATGGAGTGTTGAAGCTAACCGGTGTGCTTTCAGCAGTGCAGTAGCCTTTGTCTTTCCCATGTAGGGTAGCAGGGGATAAAAAACTTTTCCATGAGAAAACAAAGTGAGAAAATCCCATTTGACTCCCATGAGGCAGCTTTTTGGAAGCAGTGTCCTTCAGGAGGAATGAGGTTTTACAGACATATTAGGGAGCGTCTCTTCCTACATTCTTCCAGAGATTTTATCCAACAATCTGTATGTTGATGAAACACAAATCCATCAAGAGAACCAAGGAGGACTGAGGAATTTTTAGGTTAACTGTCATGGGTGTGTGCACGTATCAAGTAACTCATGATAGACCACACCTCTCCACACCTCCAAACTTGCACCAGCTCACCTCCCAATCAAAACCATACTTGCCATGAACAGGTTGTGCTTGATGCCATTAAAAGCTAATTTGGCGCAATGATGGTCGCTTGGCCACAGGGGCTTTTAACCTTGTGAAAGTGGCTGTAATTTAAATAAATGAACACCCTAAAATGGCACTTGCTTGAGCAGGAAGTGTTAAATGGTCCGCAACAGAGACAGTGCTGTGGGGTAGCAGAGAGGCTGATGTATAAATCAACAAGTTTGTTGGTTGTGTGTGTGCGTGTGCGTGTGCGTGTGCGTGCGCGTGCGGGAGGGGGACTTTTCAAACAGACACCGGAGTGAAGGTGTTCATTTACAAATTCTTAGGAAATCTCATTAAAAAGGCTACGGTTCATCTAAACTAAGGTTGAACAGTGCAGATGTGTGGGGAGTTGAATACACACGAGACTAGGTGGAGGTAGGGGTGGGCGTGAAGAAAGAGACGGGGGATTCGGTTTAAACATCCCGAGAGGTTGCACTCCAGTAATTGATCCATCAAGAGTTCATTAACTCCAAGAAATATGGAGCAATTTGTTAAAATTGCAATGACAAGGAACATGGAGGAGGCTTGTGTCATTACAAATGTATCAATTTAATTTAGAAAAAAAGAAAGGGGTATCATTTCCATCCAAGCAAACACTAGTATACATTACAATGATTACATCATCCAAAATACAAACACGTTAAGCCCATGAATACAATGTTGTATACACGGTTGTCAATCGTTAATCTGGAGGCGAGTTTTGAGCACATGCGTTGAAACACAGACAGCATTAAGCTTGTTTTATTTATAGTAGCGGCCGCCAGTCATTTGTCATCACTCAGTGAATCTGACATGGCCACAGTCCAAGCAAACGAGCCACCAAGGTATGTTCCCTTTTTTCCACATTTGCATAGTAGGGGTTTAACAGTGACGAAGCAGTGAGCCGTTTGATCAGCAAAACAAACCCAAACTAGGGCCGAACGATTTGGGGAAATAATCTAATTGCGATTATTTCTACCAATATCGCGATTGCGATTTAGTATGCAATTTTTCTTTTAAACGTTCCTTATGTTCTGTATTATTCACTAAACAAGCAATAAATCATTCTATAGTCTGACCAACACAACATTGGAAGCAGTAAACATATAAACTGCTCTTTCCGTTAGGCCAGGCTTGTGTGTTGAGATGAATTTAGTTTTGTTTTTGTTTTTTCTGTTTACATATCGTGTTCTATCACATCTTCGGTTTTGATTAATCCTTCAGCCCTAACCCTAACCTAGACTAATTGGGTTAAAAACCGGTTGTAATAATGTCACTGAATGCTGTTCTTACTACTATAACCGTGTCATATCCGGGTTGATAAAACAGTGGGAATACAAAAGGTTTTCAAGAACGTACAGCAGAATCCGACGCTCACAACCTTGAGATGAAAGCCCGAGAAATAAATTGTCCATGATTGTTTTTGTTATCATCTTGAGCTAAAAAAAGACCCAGCTTGAAAAACCAACCAATCCCATCTCTACCCCATCGCTACCCTCAACGATTCAGAAAGGGGAACGGATGTGCTGTCTCTCTGAGGCAGTGTTTTAAGGATGTGTTTGAGGGCTTGTTGTACCACACAGTATACAGCGCTCCTAATGCCCAGTCATCTGTGAGAGATTAGGCCTTCAAAGCCCCTGGGCTGGCAGATCCACGCTGCTAGCCACGCACCCACAGTGTGCAGAGGTCAAGAGCTCATCTGAGAGCAGACCCACAACAGATGTTCGCTCGAAAGATCGATGAGTGCCATTTATTACAGAATAGCCACGGAGAAGAAACGTGCAACTGACTAATGGAAAGGGGAGTGAGCTCATGCGGGTCAACCATTGCGCCAGTACCTGATTCAATAACCGAATTAGCTTTACCCAATATTCAATTTGGGTCAATAATATTATAAGCAGGTTCAATACATTACAGAGATACCTTTATAAGGTATCTCTATATAAATCACAAACACACACACAATGTGCTATTGATAGAAATATGCAAATAAGAACCAGACATTGCTTTTAACGGGCCTAACCCTAATAACCAAAACATCAAATCAATAATTGAATAAACTCCTTTAATCTGGTCTCAACAGTACTCCCACCTAGTCAGTTACTGCGAGGTTACTGTAAGGGCAGGCGCGCTGACGTTCCCGATGAGTTGTGTCTTTTAATGACTTCCTTTAAACACCTTTTTTATATACAGTACATACTGTATAATAGACATTGGATGTATAAACAAGCTCCCGCTCTCTGCCGTGCGCACACTGCGGCGCTCAGCTTTTCCAGATGCTCCGGAGGTGCATTGCAGTCCGTTTCACAGTGAAATAAACCACGATCCCCTGGATTATATGAACTTACGTCGTAGCTTTCCTCACTGAGTGTGGGCGAACGGCTGCTCACGGGAAGGGCCTGCTCACCCAGTTAGACAGAGAGAGAGAGAGAGATCCAACATCACCTCTAGGAATGTGATTAATGAGAAAACTGTACACGCATTTACCAGCCTGATGCCAGAAAGTAGTATGCAACAATTTTGTGGATGCCTTTAGAATGCTTATCAGAGCAACAGGAATGCAGACAGATTCCACATTCCTTATAAGCCTGAAAAGATTCAAACAACAACACACAAAACACCCATTTTACTGGTCAACAATAGCACGCACCCCTGACCAAAAATGATAAAGGATGAGCTGGACTACAAAAAATGTTTTCCAATAAAGCACAAGGCAATACAAAACTTCCAAATCCAGGTTCCTGGGACACAAATCCATTCTAGTCTTTGATTTGAACTTTGACTCATGTTAATTTTCATCCCAGCTTCACCTATAATTAAAACAAAAAATCCTGTAGTGAATGCCGAGACGTAAACCAAGACGTTTAGCCTTAAACGCATTAGTCCATGATACACAATTCCAATCCCAAACTTGCAGGGTCACAGCCTGGAAGTTTCCTCTGGCTATTTAAATAGCCAGATTCACAAACTGTGCTATGACAACCTATAAATGACTATCTCCCTGACAGAGTGCCGTCGTACTTTACAGGGACATTGTTTGGGCCCTGTGCATGGTGATGGCAAACACAGCGATGTCACTTTGCAGCGCAGCAGTGCCTAAGCAATCCCTCTCCCAATAACCAAATGGCTGTGCAACCCTTCTCATTATTCGCCAGTGAAGATACGAGCCGAGTATTGAATTGGCTTCAAAGTCAGCCCGAAGCCGCCCATCCCAAGCCCAACAAGGTTGTGCCTCTCTGCATTGCAGTGCCCCGCACCTCAGTTGTTGGCGGATGGCATCGCCTGCAAAGGAGAGGGACTTATAGATGCAGACAAGGCTAAGTCAATACAAACCTTTGGCTTCCCTGATTCACTTCGATACCCTGAGTGTACCGTTTCTGCATTTTGGTTTGTAGTTTGGCCAAACTATTCCAAGTCAATTCTTTAAATGTGTACATTTTTATAGGTTTAACATTACTCTTGATGATATTTAGTTATCTGAATTTAAAAAAAAAGAAATAACGTCACTTAAGGTATTTCTTGCAAAGCTACACCATATATTGCTTTGTCATTGTATTCTAAAAAGAGTCA
The DNA here is from genome assembly GCF_964030765.1 of Micromesistius poutassou. Taxonomy (NCBI): domain Eukaryota; kingdom Metazoa; phylum Chordata; class Actinopteri; order Gadiformes; family Gadidae; genus Micromesistius; species Micromesistius poutassou. Next base: position 12,716 of record NW_028179966.1, on the reverse strand, counting down.
TTGTTGCATCACACTTTAATTAATCACAAGATTGATCACAATTTCTAAAGCATGGCAGCCCTTCTTGCATGGTGTCAGGCTGGGAGAGTGTTATTTCAGCACATATCTCAAGAGAGAGCTACCAAGCTAATATTAGCAGAATAAAATATGAAGCAAACATTCACTTACCGCTTAATCTAATTTAGTAAATAATAGGTGAGCTACAGCACATTAAATGCAGTGACCACAGTGCTGAAAAAACACAACTTACTGGGGTGCGAACAACTCAGTTCGGCAGTAGAAAAGGCATAAACCTGTCCGTTGAAGTTTATTTTCAGCCCATCGGACAGTATTTTGATATAATAAAACTGAATGGTGGCAGGCAATGCATGCATATTGTCTAAGCAATGAAAGCAAAACAGGAGACTTAAGAAACATGGATTGGAGCTTAGATTCTCAATCTGCCCTAGTGTAACTGTGTGAACGAACACTGGCCAAGTCAAAGAACACGGCAGTCCTAATTTTGGGACAACATTAGGACTGCCGTGTTCTTTGCTTCCCTCTGCTTAATTCTCCTTAAAAAGATAAACAGGAAAGTCTTAATATAATGAGCCAGGAAAAGTCAAGTGGACACAATAGAAGGCCAACACTGTTTAAAGCATAAGGTATCATATTACCTATCTAAAAGAGACACATGGAAGGGAGGATAACAATGGCATAATAGGACATTACAAATCTGTTGCACATAGCAAATTGCATTAAAAAAATTATCCTATATAATAATAATCCTATAATTCATCCTGTTCCCTCACAAAGGTTGAGAACAGTATAAATCAGCTGAAGGCAAAAGCCCTGGAATTGATTCCCGGTCTCTGGACCCTATTGCTGTCCTGGCTCACGAGTCACGAGTTAAGTGGGGGCGAGATGGCACTCACACACACACACACACACACACACACACACACACACACACTGAAAGACTCCAGAACACGCATGCAAACTCCATAAGACATGCAGACCTCAACGACTGCTGACCCGAGCAGAGAGAGTGATCACATATCATGCTCATTGGCCACTACACAAACCCTTCACATTCCATGAACCGACCAGGGAGTCTGCTCTGGTCCAGATGACTGGGGGCTGACCCACCCTGCAGTCAGGCCGCCCGGGCTCTGCTAATGAGGCCCTTTCATTACTCAATAAACTTACGGCTGGAACTGTTGTGCCTCAAACATCTGATCTGGGGCCCGTGACATTTTCTGCACATCACACGCTCCAAATTACATTTTGGTGGTGTGTGTGTGTGTGCGTGTGGGTGCGTTGCATTGGAAGACGCCGAGTGAGAGAGGCAGAGGAGGCCGAGGATGCAGTCTCCTGAGTCTCCTGGGTTGAAGAGGAAACACCATCTATTGATTTGTTGTATTGTTTACACAGCACTGTCGATCCTCGCTTAAGGCGATATGAGTCACGTGCTGCTGGGGTTCTCTGTGTGATCCATTACACATGGGGACACTGATCCTCCTCCAGCAGTGGGATGAACACGGACAGACTCCCAAAGTGTTTCATTGAGGATCTGTAAGGGAGCCGTCTTGTTGAATGAGCCCTGGAGGGGAATCTCCTGCCCAGGGCCACGAAGCTCCTTCCATCTTGCTTTGTGGGGTGGGACACGTGGCCGCAACCCCTGCATTACTCCTACTTACATACACACAAAGAAAGCTGTTTACTCACCTCCCCGGTTCTCCGGCATTTACACGTAATGGAGAAACCTGCCCTTACCTGCCATTCCCATAAACACACACAAACTTGGCAGAAACCAAAGGACAGCCATCCTGTCACTGATGCGTCTGAATTTCCACCCTCACGATCACAAAATTGTAAATAGGGGGGGGAGGTCATCAGGGAGGTCATCCATACATCATCATGTTTCATGTGAGGAATGGGGGGGGGGGGGGGGGGACATTAAACTACTGTCTGTAGTTAGGACTGCACTCTTGACTGTGTGGAACTAAAACTAGAACATCAGGTCACAAAGACAATGCCTGTCAGTGGGCTCAACAATAACCCATGTCCAAACTAATGACATTTCAATAAGGACTTAAATAGGCATTTAAAACAAGTGTTATGTTAAACACAATGACAAATGTCCGTCTGCCTGCCCGGTGTAGGAAGATGTGTACGGGTTGTTTGAATACTGCAGGGGTCTCTTGGGCTGTGCAGGTGAGGTAGGGTGATGGAGGTAACACAGAGCTTTGTAAAATAGTCAAAGTCTGTGGCCTCAAACGAAAGCGTCCAGTCAAAATCTACAGTCAGACTAACTTGTCTTAGATATTTTATACGTAGGCTTGAAAAATATGACGATAACAACATCAATATCAACAATAACTCCTGAGGCAGCCTTAAATTGAACCAGAACTGAGCCTGTAGAAACACACACACACACACACACACACACACACACACACACACACACACACACACACACACACACACACACACACACACACACACACACACACACACACACACACACACACACACACACTATCCAAAGTGCTAACAAATTATAAGAATCGTTGAGTTGCAAACTCATGGCACTCGAGGACATTTATTAAATCAGCCAGCTACTAAATCTGCCAACTATTAAATCAGCCAATATAATGAATGCAAACTCACTCTGCTCAAACTTCTCCTTACAGGGCAAACACACCAGGAAGCTCACCTCTGTGGGCTTCAGCTCTGTTTAAGCTATCCTTTTGGGGTTGTGGATCTTAAAGCACTGATGGCAGTGATGGAGCAGCGATGCCACCAGCAACCCCCCCCTGAATCCCTCCCCATACCACACCTTGTTCTCCGAGCAGACCAATGGGGACCAAGTGCTTACAGCACACCTACAGCAGCTCGGAATGTAGTTATGCACACGATGCCAAACTGCCGACAACGTGCAGAGTCTCAGGCAACAGCGTGTGACAGAGAGTTGGCAGGGGTAGTATCCATGAACTTATTGACCCCTCCTAGCAACAACACGCACACATCGGATGCATCCAGAATGGATGGTCGATTTGGGCGAAATCAGCAAAAAAATAAATAAAAAAGGTAAAATAACGAAACTAGACAAAAAGCAGAAGTCGGCACAAAGTGCTTTACTTTGTGCGATCGTGTCAAGGCTGAGAACAACATGTTGCTCTTTTGTTGGAGACAAACTCTGCTGTTGAGACGAATGCACTCACTGGCCTGGGACCCGGCCAGGCATCTGTTGCTTGTACAGGGTCCCCCTCCCCCAGAATCAAGGGGAGCGGAGGAGACCACGGACCTAGAGAGCCTCTCTCAGGGAGCCTCCGCAGTGGAGGAAATCAAGATCAAAGCACTGGAGGCATACACACACACGCACGCACGTGCAGACACACACACACACACACACGTACTGTACACACGTGCGTGATCGCAGACAGAAAACATAGCTGGGCTAAGTATGTTAAGGCAGAAACTGGTTGAATAAGTGAAGGATGACATCAGACCACACACAAAGAGAGGCACACACACAAAAACATATATTCCACCCTTGCTGGTCCTACAACATTTTCGGAATTTTCATCCGACACTTTGGATGGTTTTCTTCTTCACACACACATGGGCAGAAACACTCCTAGTTTCTCCTCACCTCATAAGCAGCCACTCTGCTCCGTATCACCTCAGATCCTACGGCAGTGCCGACCACACTGACCCCTTCACCGAGCATCAAAGACAACATTGCTATGTTTTATACCCTTCCTTGGAATGCCTTGTTCTGATTCAAGCACCGGGTTATGCATAAACACCTGCACACATAGACATCAAGACAGACACATATTTATGTCTACATAGTTTCCAAACTGACATTCGTTAAGTGGGCTTCTTTAAGACTGCTACAGCCCAGAAACATCACATAGGCCTATACACAAAAATCCAGGAGGGGACACAGATTGAGGAAAATGCACAGCTAGCAATAAGAACAGGGTATCTAGACCTTTCCTTCCCTCACCGATACGTGAGCTGGGTTTTTAACCAAGACGTCATGAGACGGGTTGATTTAACATTTCGGATGATGTGCTGTCGCAACACATCATCGGCACATTTGAAAAGATTCCAATCATTCATCGCCACTAAAGTACATGTAAGAGACAGACACCGTCACGCTACAGCGACACGGAAATTGCCATCTCAAGTGTCGTAGTCGGGCCATTACGTCTGCTCAAGCAGACGCCGTACCCCATTTCAAACCAGAGAGAGGGCTGTCTTCCAGCGGCAGCCCGTTAGGCGAGCAGTGTTTAATCCATGCGGGGTCTTGGCAAGCGAGGGGGCTGTCATTGTAACAGCAGCCTTTATGGAGGTCTCAGCCTCCGGGGAAGGAATGCCAGACATATGGGTTGGATAGGATTAAGATGCGGGGCGGTGGGGGGGGGGGGGCTTTACATTAACATCATGGCCTGCCAGGGTAGGTTGGGGTGTGGAGGAGGGTAGAGTACTGGGGGGGGGGGGGAGTGTGTGGAATGGTACAGTGGTGGTGATGAACTCCAATGCAGTGCTGGGGTTTTATGGTGTGAGCGTCAAGCGCAGCCTCACGGAAGCACGCAGGGCCAACGAGGAGCAACGGCCAAGCCCTTCGCATCCATCACACGGAGGAAGACTCTGGACTTCGGTGCCCCGTCTTGCCCATCTCAATATTTAATGCATTTCAGATGCCGAGCCGGTCTAAGTGGAAGCATGGGACCGGTTGTCGATTTTTCTGAGTCTCGAGAATGCTAGGATGATGATGGTGTTGTCAGACTCAGAGCAAGGAACATAGCAATGCAAGTGGATCAAATACCTGGGTAATTTATAGGATTGGATCAGTTTGGAGGAGGGAGTAAAGCACTTTTTTTTTCTTGTCCTGTGTCTGCTTTAATTAATATGTTATGAGCAGCTATTCTATGCTACATGGGAAAGGTCTCTTATGGACATAACAGAACCACCATTGTGATCCAACAGCAACAGTACGTCTTTGGGCCTCAGTGCCGCATCTATTGTTAATGTGAGCAGAATCGTTCAAAGGCTCAGGGATCCATATTTGGCCGCTGTGTTTCTATACATACATTATCTCAAAGGTTAGTGTTACTTTTTTAGAATGATGAATGCTATTGAATGTATAGAGACTAAGTGTCTCGGGATGTTGTGGAATATTAGGGATTCAAGGAAAAACAACTCATCATTGAGAGCTGGTCTCCAAAAAGACATGAGAAAAAAAATGTAAATGATGATAAAGTTGAAACAATGATTGCTCAACTACTTGGATATTTACATATTCCTCATTGGGCGGAGGTCACATAACGTGTGCTGTGCGAATTCCATGGGGATATAGCAAAACAAATCAAATGAAGCGGGGACAAAAAGCCCAAATTCCAGCAAGTGATCAGATTAGGTAAGCAGATGTTTTGAATAACGGTTTACTTTAATAACACATTTGGGGAGCGCAGTCAGAAAAGTCAGTTAGTTAAAGGAGTGTTGCCAGTGAAAGGTTACCCATCATGGTGGAACACAGTAACAAACCTGGATATATTTCCCAGCAGAAAAGTTGAGCTGAAGCTCCTAAAGTCGGCGAGTTAGGAGCGTGAGCGTGAGAAGCCATTCTAGCAGGGGGATAGAGGATAAAATACCCATTATGAACACAGGGAATTGTGGCAACATATTACAAACACAATCGCCTAATGAGGGCTGAAGAGTCTGGAAGCAAGCAGGGTGCCTCCATTCTCAGTGTTCCACCAACACAAAAATCAAATCAGCAACCTGCCCGGATCCAACTGGCCTATTCTCTTCCTCATATCACTACTACCATCTTCCCACCAGTCAGTCTGCCGCCACCACCACCACCACCAGCAGCTCTTTCCCATCTAAGCCGTACCTTCCCGTGTGACAGCACAACGTGGGAGAGGCGACAATAGGACAAATGTAAACACTCCAAACACTCTTAAGGCTATTTATTGTGGGAACCTCTTCATGCACTGGCTGCAGAGAAGCCTGCACACAAAATGTTACATTTTTGAAAAACTCATATTGTTGTGTTCCTGTATAGCTTTTATATTGCCTGCATTTCATCAGTCCAGTGCTTGTTTTATTTACCTTATTTTACCTTCTAAAAGTTTAAAAGTCGTATTTAAATGTTCTTTCCTTGTGTTTAAATGTTGTTTGCTCTTCTGCCCTGCTATTGCTCTAGTTCTGCACTCTTCAAAGCATTGTAACACATTGTTTAAAAAGGTGCCATATTAATAAAGACACATACTTTATACTAATACACACACACGCATGCAATTACACACACCCCCATGCAAATGCAAATTTTGTTTTCCTAAACAAAATGATGGGAGAGAGAGACATTTGTTTAAGATGGGAAGCATTTCTAAAGGATTGATAGTGGTGGCTGGACAGCCTCTCGTAATTCACTTGGACCAGACAGGACCACGTCAGGGTGGGGGAGGGGCTTGAGAGAAGAGCATGATGGGTAAATGAGGAGATAAGAGTGGAGGGTGAGGGTGATGGGCAAAACGACATGGAGAGTGAAACGTAGAGCAGATTTCTGTTCGGAACTCTGGAATGGATCTCTTGGGGATGTGGATGGGCCCATGAACCGCAACATCTCCAGTACCATGACGACAAGACATGAAGCTATGAGGCTATGAAGACATGAGGCTATGAAGACATGAGGCTATGAAGACTTGAGGCCATAAAATCATTAAGCCATGACGACATGAAGCCATGAGGCCATGAAGACATGAAGCCATGAGGCCATGACGACATGAGGCCATGAGGCTATGAGGCTATGGCGACATGAGGCCATGAATACATGAAGCCATAAAGACATGAAGATATAAAGCTATGAAGACAAGATGGATTGGGAGGGGGGGGGGAAGACGGGGAACATTCAGATTGCTCAATCAGCAAGTAGGAGGTGATGAGAGAAATCTCCAGAGAGAGAGCGGGAACACTGTGGGCGTGACCCAGGGCTAATGAGAGTAAATTAGGTAATCTCAGCCTTTTGTAGCCTCAGGACTAACCTCATCCTGCCTGCTCTTGGGATCAACACCCCAACTCCCCACACTGCCTTAGAAGGGGCGCACTAGAGAGCCTCCCATGACTCCCTGTCCTTGCAGCCATTCTCAATTCCCCCACAGAAACCCAGAAGGATGACGACAGAGGAGATAGCAGAGATGGAGGAGGGATGGTGACATTGATGATAAGATAAAGGGGAGGAGGAGGAGGAGAAGGGGGATGTAAAAAGCAGCCAATAGGAGAGATCCTGCTCTGGGGGACATCAATCAGTTGATTTATCGTGTTTTTAAAAAGGGAATCACTAAAATGGACTTTCAACAAAAGGAAATTGAGAATGGAAAACATGAGGGACAGCAAGGACCGTTTGGACCCAGAGGCCGAAAATAGGCTACCTCACTACACTCTAGGAAGATGAACCATTATTCAAACACACAAGCCTAACAAAGCACTCTCTTCAATAAAACATCTGCAGTGAGGCACTTAATGCATCTCCACCACAGCACTCATTCAGACTCTCTCCTCTAGGTGTAAGAGACTCTACTATTAATAGAGTGACTGGCTGTCCATGGGTGACCCCCCAGTCCTACCCAGCCAGGCTGACAGACGACCATCAGTAAAATAACCCAATGAGCGTGAAAAATATGTGTGTGTACATAGTATGCATGGCTGCAATATAAGCCCCGTTGTGGGAGGATGCTAGGCTTGGATCACTAACCCTAACAATGCATTTACCTCCCAATCTTACTGGGTACCATGTTGCCGTTCCGACTGGTACGACTTTCCCTGGACTGGATGGGTCACACGGCACGACAGGACCACATTGTTACTCTAAGCTGAATGTGTAGAGTAAAGAGGACACTGGCATTAGGGGCCTTAACATGGAGACAAGGGACAAATAGGGGTGGAGGGGGTTGGCTGCCCAGGGTTTCACGAGGATCCAGAGCGCTAGAACATATTCACAGCTGACACACTCACCAGAGACACAATGACAAGCAGAGCGTTGCGCTCAAATTATGGAGCCGGAATGTAGAGCGGAAAAACTGTCACCAAAGCTATGACATAATTAATATGACGTTATTCAGTCCACCGAAACTGTGTTACTTGAATGTGCTTAACCCATCCCTGTCAATCATTAACATTGCATTTACTAATGCAGCTGGAGGTTCAAAGCCCATCACCACTTAAGATGATTTTTCCTTAATATTCCAAGATGCTTGAGAAAAGTACTATCATCTCCAGACGCTTCTCCATGCCAAGTCCTCTCCCTGCTCCGTGAGGGGGTTGGGAAGAGGTCAGGAGTAGGCCAGCGGCTTTTTGACGCTAAAGACGATCCAGCCCTCATCCTGTAGGTCAAGGCTGTGTGTGTGTGTTTCCTGTTTGTGTGGATGTGTGAGACCACTTATAATCCAAGGTAACCATACACCGGTGGGAAGGTGTGGAAGCCGGTGATAACACCACTCATATCTCGCATTGCTTTGGGATACATATTGAAGAATACAAGTAATTTGTTCCTCATTATGGAATGGAATGGCGCAGCGATTTACCCGTTATTCTTTAACGGGACAAAAGGCTTTAGGCTGATTTACTGCCACTTCCATATCGCTGGCGTTTCAAACCTCCGATGTATGAAGACAATGAAGTGTCAGATTTTGAGATAATTCTTCAGTGATATATGAGGAGCACTGTCTGTCCACACAAAGAGGGGGCTAGCAGATCTCTCTGTGACATTAGAAGACTGAAGCTATCCTGCTAACACTAACAGTGTTTATCTTGTGGCTGTGGAACCCTCAGGATTCCGACCCCACTGCTATGGCAACCAAAGCGCCACCTGATTTCAATCTCACCAGACAGAATGTTTAAACACTAAAAAGAGAGAGACAGGGAAAGAGAGAGGGAGAGAGAGAGAGAAAATAACAGATCTTCGTCCACTGGGTATTGACCTTGTGTAAAAGCACAACCAACTGTGACTATATTGATTATCAATAGTTTATAATTGCTTCGCATGGCCGAATCCTGGCACTTTCAAATAAATCGCATACATTTTGAAGGTTAAACTGACAAGTTAAAGATTTACATTTTTATTCTAGAAAGAAGAGCGTGAGAAAAAAAGAAAAAAAAACATTGTTTGGCTGCCATGGCATTTCCTTGTTGTCATAGGAATTTACAAGATGGTGAGGCATTTAGGTGGAGAGCTCCGCCCAGTACACCTGTTCAAAGCTATAAAATGAACTATGCTGCGGCGGTTTCACCCCAACCAGTCTGACAACTCTGCCATAAGGACAAGGTGTCTGCAAACACACAAACAAATATTCCGAACATGCATAAGCTTGGGGCACCATTTTGATGTCTCTCACACACACACACACACGCACGCACACGCACACGCACACGCACACGCGCGCGTGCGCGCGCTCCAACGTCGTTGTTATACAACAGTTGATTGGCTAAATTGATCCATTTCAATTCAAGTATAGTATCTGGGAAAATAACTAAACTGCTGTGTGCCTACCGAGTCCGACCCTCTTCATAAACAGTACACTACTGGTGCTAGACAGTGGCTGTACGCCAGGGAGTAGAACAGAACGGATGGAGTCCTCTGCGTTCCGGTGAACCTCAGCCCACAGAGCAGCCTTGTTTGCGCCACCACCAGAGAGTACTGACTGCAGGGAGTGACGGGGGAACCAGGGGAACGGCCCCGACTGGCTGGATAGGATTCCACCTCCACCAGGGGAGACGGTGGGACTGGCTGGGCCAGGGTAATGAGTCTAGCCTGGAGCAGTGGTTCCCGACCTTTGCCTTTAGGTGTACCACTAAATGGTTGTGGTCCACCTCGTATGCAAACGGTATGAAAATGGATGAATACACACGCAGTGGCTGAGAAAAAAAGAGTGCTAGTGCCCCCTTACTGCAAGAAGGCCACGGCCAGTGGGGAACAGAGGAGAGAAAACGTCACCAACTCCACTCATGCTCCAGAGTGTTTTTTCAGCAAACACAAATGAACACAAAACTTCAATAGAAAGCATTAAAATGGAAAACATGTTAAAATGCACAAAGCAACACTATTTTTAAAATAATAACAAGCCATTATACTAGGTTTACTGAAAAGATTATTATCTTTATATTTTTCTCTTTTGTAAATTGTAAATTTGCCATATGAAGAATACACCCTGATTCAACAAGAAATACTTATATTGCCCATATTGGCACGTATCTATGCTGCCAACACTTTCAATACAGTTTGTATCTTTGGATACAATAAATATAACAAGCCAGATGCCAGAGTCTAGTTTAACACAGCGTGAGATGGGAGATTAAATATGGAACATATCGGATATATACGGAGCTCATACAACAAGCACACAAATGCATACCAACAACAAGCAGGTGTAGGTGAACAGCTTCGCCTGCAGCAGGCTGTCAATCAATGTGCCCACCACGTCCTCCCTCGAGATGGCCACCCTATCACTACCGTGGCTGTCTGGGATCACTGAAAAAGAATGCATCAACTAAAAACACTAATGTGGACTTATAATACTAATACTAGACACTATTTACTACTAACTACATGACATGAAGACTAATACTACCACCCATTCCACGCAGTTTCTTGCAAATGTCAACCGGGAAAAGAGGGCAAGAGGGAGACAATGGAGGGAAGGAGGAAGTGACACGCTGGAGATGGATGCAGACGGGGAGGGAGAGGAGAGCCCTGATGAAAGACTGAATGTGAACCAGTGCAGGGGAACAACAAAAGGGGAAGGAGCTAGAGAGCAGAGCCCCACGGGCGGCAGGGAAAAGGACTTTGGGCTGGTCATTCAACTTGACCAGCTGCTAATCTTTGATAAGATTGTTAATGTCAATGCACCTGTGTGTGTGGTGCATATCAGAGCCAAAGCAATATTGTTTATCGTTAATGAACAGATGTCCACATTACCTTCTATTGATTTTTGTTTGGGGCCCCATGGGGCCCTAAAACTCCACTGGCCTTCTTCCTCTGAGCAGCCCTAACTCAAGTAGTATGGAGGGAGTCTATATCAGCAGGGCTGGCTTGTATGTTCCCATATACAAAATCAGCCTTTGAAATAATACATTGGTGCATGCAAGCGGATACTAACCGACACAAAGACTCTGTCAGTCTGTACTGACTCAGCAGGATTTGGGCCAAAAAAACAAACACCCACTGCTCTGATTCTGCACCTCTCAAGTCAATTTACATTAAATTATTTGAATTCTTTGTATTACACACACACACACATACACACACACACCGCTACATCTGTCTAGGTCTTTGTCTGTCCATGTCTTTAACTCATCTTAGTAGGGTTGGAGCCAGGAGCCCGACAAACCCTACAGGGAAATCAGATTTCTTGTCTAATTTAAGAGCTCAGTGCAGCAGCAGGAAACACAGACAAAGCTGGACGTGTGTGATGGAAGCCTTAAGATAATAGATGACTCGGAGTGTGTGTGTGTGTGTGTGTGTGTGTGTGTGTGTGTGTGTGTGTGTGTGTGTGTGTGTGTGTGTGTGTGTGTGTGTGTGTGTGTGTGTGTGTGTGTGTGAGTTCGCGAGTGTGAGTGTGTGTTCGCGAGTGTGTGTGTGGGTGTGTTTGCGTGTGTGTGTGTTCGCATGTGTGTTCGCGTGTGTGTGTGTTCGCACGTGCGTGTGTGTGTGTGAGAGAGAGTGTGTTCGCGTTCGTGTTTGTGTGTGTGTGTTCGCACACAATGCTTTGATAACGATGCACCTGGCTAGCAAGATTCTATTTTACAATAGGTGGTGGAGGTGACTTCTGTTTGACGATGAGCACCACCCCTCTCATGGCGATGGCATTCATTGGATAGGCTACGTGCGCCGCGTTAGTGAACAGTGAACGTTCAGGGCATGCATTCATCACGGCGAAGCAATTTCAGAGCAACTTAAATAATACAAAAGCTACTCTTCCATCAACAAAACGTAGAGGCCAACCTCCAGATTATCCGACCACAAAGTTCACAGAGAAAACCAACAAGTGTGGTTCCTCAGTCACATCCCTCCGTGTTTTCAAATCGTAGGCACGGAGCCTTTCATTAAGAAAAAGCAGGGAACTAAAGGAGAAGAAAGGAGGGATGTGATATGACACGGCACGCCGGCGGACGTCTGCTCCGTTACCACGGTGTTTCTCTGTCACAACCTGCCAGTGACGCAGCCCAGACACCTGAGAGAGACAAACACAGAGCCCTCCTGAATCCCAGCTATGTAAACACAGCATTCCCAAGCCGGAGCGACTGCAGAAGAACAGGGTACAACGTGTGTATCTTGGTCAAGTGGGAGATGTGCTTGCATTGCGTCTGATAATACCCCCACCGGGAGAGAGCACGAGTAGGTCTCCGTATTCACTTAGCCTTTGTATTGATGGAGAATTAATATTCAGCAAGCGTGTGAAGAGTGCGTTTGTGTGTGAGAGGTGGAGCAGGAAAGTATGAGTCGGATGGAAATATAGGAGAGATGGAGAGAGAGCGAGAGTGCGAGCAAGCGAGCGAGCCTTGGTCCTACTATGATCTCTTAGGAGTAGTGTTTAATCAAGTGGTAAATAGGTTCACCCTGACCCGGGCCTACAGGACCTCATGTTCCTTGGAGCCAACATGCGGCGAGATGCAGATACCCCCCCCCCCCCCCCGACCAGGTGGAGTAAAAAAGAAACAGG
>NW_028179967.1:0-15968 GCF_964030765.1 Micromesistius poutassou | reverse complement strand
ATATTGAATTGTATAAGAATGTGTAAACCATTAACACAGAAAGCAGACTTTGATTTGATCCAGGTTAAGTGAGAGCCAGTTTCTGTACCTTAATGACTTGTTCAAAGGCCAGAGCCAGACCGAGCATCATGGGCCTCTGAGAGGGAATCATCTGCTGGTCTATGATGTTGTAGAAATGGGCCACCTTCAATAGATGAAGAACACGTTAACAAGAAGAGCGCCTCACCGGGGGGGGGGGGGGGGGGGGGGGGGGGGGGGGGGGGGGGAGCCTCTCTGGAGCCGGGGTGCCGTGGAGCGTGTGGGCGGCTCATCACGCCCGGTCGTGTGCATGCTCTGCTTGCGTACCTGTTTTAGGACGACGGCTTGTCCGTAGAACTTGTCTGCCGTGTTGGCAGCCTGCTGTATCTTGGCCGGGATGGCGAAGCCGAGGGCCGACAGCTGCCTGACCTCCCTCAGCAGCGTCACCAGCCGGTCAGAGTACTGGATCCGCAGCCGGCCGTCCACGTGCTCCAGGTCCATCACGCGGTTACTGGCTTGTAGACTAGAGAGGTGGGAGAGGTGGGGAGGGGGGGGAGGGGGGGGGGGGGGGAGAGGAGCAAGGCGTGGTAGGACTGCTCGATTTTGGAAAAAATTAGAATCACGATTTTTTTGGTCAAGATTGAAATCACGATTCCTCAAACGATTCTTTTTGAGTTTGAAAATAAAATGCATTTAACTTGTCTTGAACTTTTGTCTTTTTTTTTTCAAAATAATCGTTCCAACTCGATTTTATTAATTTGGAGATCGTTTGACCCAAGAATCGAAATCGTGATCAAAATTCGATTAACTGCACAGCCCTAAGGCGTGGTTCAATCACTTTCTTCCCGCTGCTTCCCAGGGTACAGTATTGACGCAGAGAGCAGAGAACAGAGAGAGAAAAAAACGAAATAAAAACAAAGAACGTGTACCCACCTGATACCAGACTTTGGGTCGGCCAGTCCGGACAGTATTTCTCTGGACCAGTCTTCGAACTGCTCCTGCTCGTAGGCCCTCAGCACCTCCAGGAGGTCGTCACAGAAACGCATGAAGGAGCGAAAGGCCGACAGGTCTGGGAGCAGCGCCTCGGAGATACGAACGGAGTCCTCCACCTGGCAGGGAGACCAGAGGAACGGCCGTCGAGGCCCGTGGACGTCACCAAGGTGAAAGGTGAGGCGGCGAGTTCCCAGACACACAGTGAAGCTACAGCACCGCTACCTTGTGAATGAGCTGTCGGACCCAGACGATTTTGTTGACCACCTCAGGGAGGTTCCTGCCGACGAGGGGCCCCGTCTTCTCCCCTGGAGCACCGTGGCAGCGGAACTCAAAGTCAGACTTTAGACCTTAAGATAATAAAAGATGGACAGCGTCAAACTATCAGAGGCAAATGAGTGCTAACCACAATCTTTGACACTTAAAAAACTTCTAAAAGAGTTTGTACAATGCAGGACAGTACAGTAGATGAAGAGAGGGCCCGAAAATGACACAAAGGAGAAATGACATAAAGGAGAAATGACATAAAGGAGAAATGACATAAAGGAGAAATGACACAAAGGAGAAATGACACAAAGGAGAAATGACACAAAGGAGAAATGACATAAAGGAGACCCAGGAGGAAAGAGCAGAGCAGAGGGTGTGGTATTGGTAGTGTGGGAGACCTTTGTTGTAGTCCAGCAGTCTGGCCACCAGAGTCTCTCTCTCCGACTGCAGCTCCTTGCTGATGGTCGGACGCCTGATCAACTCCTTGTGCTTCTTAAACACCTGCAGCAGCTGGTCACACACACACACACACACACACGGACTGTATCACTAACCTCAGCCCATCTGCTGACTGACACACACACACACACACACACACACACACACACACACACACACACACACACACACACACACACACACACACACACACACACACACACACACACACACACACACACACACACACACAAAGGGGGGCTTTGGGCTACCTGTTGTGGGTTGTCTAGCACATCTCCGATGTAACGCTTTAATATAGCAGCCACTTCCTGTTCTGAGGTGCTAATACTCCGCTCAAACTGGCAAACGGCTGCTCTCCACAGAGGCTGCAAAAATGCAAAAGCACACACACTCAGCACGCGTTCAGACGACCACAACGACGTGAGTCACACACCGCCAGCAGCGCCGACGACAATAACATTTCTGTTGGTGGTGCATGAAGGGCCCTACCTCGGTGTAGGGGTTGTAGTGCAGCGGGCTGAGTCCAGAGAAGGGTTCAGACACGCGCTCGGGGCTCAGGGCCTGCTGTTTACCTCCGGGGAGCAGCCGCAGGAGCTTCTCGTACACGGTGCGCAAAGTCACTACCTGCACCGACAACCGGGTGAAAACACACACAATCACACAATGGACTAATGTGTAGAACTGTATTTGTGAATGCATCCGTCCTTCCAAACTGATACTTTAAAGAGTCGATAATAAGCATGATGCATGTGGAGACCTCAAAAGACTGAATGTCAGAACAGTGTAACCTCATCTTTAACAATAAGTTGACCCTGGAAGGCCCAATACATTCTAGAACCGTCTATATGGTGTGTGGAAAGTATGACACATACATTCATCAACTGCTCCACCACAACCGTGGTGGTTGTGGTGAAGCAGTTCAGCAGTTCAACACTGATCGACTGAATCCATGACCTCACCTCATCAAACCTCTGCGCTAAGCACTTCAGAGTGTGCGGCTGGTGCTTGTCTCCCTTCCAAACATGCGAGGTATGACTCTTCCACACCTAATGCAAACAGATAAACAGAAGGAATATCATTTAAATGTTGGGTCTTCAAGGTCAAGGCATTTCAGTTCCATCCCTGTTCCTAACGAAGGCTGCTGACGGCGAACCCCACCTGTCCTGTGAGGTGTTCACAGGCCGTCACCCACTGCTCACAGATGATGACGGCCATCCTCAGGTTCTCCTGCATGGACACGTACGGCTCCTCCAAGATTTTCACACCGCTCAACTTCCTCTGGACGTATCTGCCGAGGGCCCCACCTGACACGCGCACAAACACATCCTGAAAAAGTGTAGCCATATACCAGTGTTCTGTGGACACACCAGTGCACGTGCGTGTGCATGTGTGTGTGCACTTGCACGCGTACCTATGTTGTCCATGAGGCGCAGCATGCGTGGCTGGGGGTAGGGGGCGTCAAAGTCGGTCTGTCTCCACACGTCGTCCAGCGTGTGTTTGCTCTGCTCCACCAGATCCACAACGTCCGCCATGGACAGGCCGTC
The DNA here is from genome assembly GCF_964030765.1 of Micromesistius poutassou. Taxonomy (NCBI): domain Eukaryota; kingdom Metazoa; phylum Chordata; class Actinopteri; order Gadiformes; family Gadidae; genus Micromesistius; species Micromesistius poutassou. The sequence continues at coordinate 12,690 of NW_028179967.1, read as the reverse complement.
CAGACCCAAGAACTCCTTCAACACAAACGAACACAAGTAAACAAATACACACATGGGAAACACGGGTGTCACAGCAGCTGATGTACAGGTAAGTGACAAGATAGTAATCAGTTCAAATGAAATGTAAAAACTGAATGCACAACGGTGTTATTATAACGGTGTTATTATAGTGATCACTGCACGTAGTTTGCTGTGGCAGACCCATGGAGACCAGACGCCGGCCTAGGGGCCCCTCTGCCTGACAGCAGCGGCAGACATGTGGAAGGAGCATCACAAGGTTAACATGATCAATGTTACCATGTTATACCATCTGAAACGTCCAGTGTGCAGATGTGGGAGGATGGGATTGTGTGCAGGTTTTGACGTGGGAGGGCGAGGGTCCAGGCAGGGGGAGATATCTTTTCTTTTCATGCTCAGTTTTTGCTTCTAGACGGTAAGTACCGGGCTCCACTCAGGCAAGAGCATGGTATTTTATATAGTCAAACCGCGTCGTTTTGGTCCCCAAAGCGATGACAGCATTATCCCCGGGAGCGTGTTAAAACACGGCTTTCACTCTCCGTCTTTAAACGTTATTAAAGGAAGAGGTTGACCAACAAATCTCCTGTCCTTCTTCGACTTCCTAGGTCGGGCGGGGCTCAGCTTCAGCGTCCATTCCTCCCGTCTCCACTCTGCAGCTCCTATCTGCTCTGCCGTAAATCCCTCAATCCTTCACTTGCGCGTTTTGTCTGCAGTTTTATGGAGCGCTCCCCACTCTAAAACTCGCGTGCGGAAAATTTTGGGTATGTAGAAACCTGCAGTTTAAGTGTGTGCGTATATATATATTTAAGCAATAGATCACGACAGGCTGTTTGTATGTTCTCATTATACCACAGTTAAGGGGCGTTGTCCGTCCCGACGCACAGTGGAGGGACGGCGACCCCCTTCACTGTGGTATAATGAGAACATTTCACTGACTGAAGTGATCTATTGTTTTTAGAAAATGGTTACGTAAGTATGGCGAAATGAAAGTCATATGAAATTAAACTCAATTTTAAAAAAGTGAGAAAGTCGGAAAAGCATTTTTTTAACGAATACAAAAAAGTAGTCCCTCCTGGCTGCCGGCAAAGTGTACGGCGGTTGCTATGCAACACACTGTAGCGTCCTTCAGAGAGAAGGCTAGGCTAGAGACGGTAGCTTGGTTCGCCGGCAATTTAGCCTACTATCGAGTTCACTCGAACTCGATAGAAGGCTAAATTGCCGACCGTGTGCCTATTGCTTTACAACATTTCCACCCTCTCCAACAATCAACATGTTTTTAGGCTTCAGTGAACTATGCTATTGCTTTTATATATAAATAAACAACAGTTAGAGTTAGGCGCGGAGTGATACTGAACTCTGTAAACTGAACGGGCGTCATAGCTGTGTGTATACGCTCAGTATACAACAGTTGGGAACCAATCAGATCGCTTGATTTAAGCCACCCGTTTTATAAATATATATATATATACATATATATGTATTATATATTTGTTTGTTTAAGTAGGCTGTTAAGTGCTCCCAAACGACATACCTTTTCGATTGGTCGGAAGAGCTCAACGAAGTGGCGGGCCCTTTCTCTGTCGCCGTGCGTCTCTGCAGACTCACAGAGATCTGCCCAGTATTGGAACTCATCCCCGGGGGACAGCACGCCTGCAGACAACAAGTGATTCAGCCAATAAAACATCGTGCCACACAAGCACTGGCCTTGGGACTGTGACGGATGTCCAACTGAAGACGTTGAGGGGAGCTGGTTCCCTGTTGCTCTGCAGAGAGGTATTGCTGCAACATGCTGCAACAACAACAACAACGTGTGTGTGCCCGTTCATCTCTCTGAAAGCCCTCTCCGAGTACGCACCACACTCGCTCATCGTGCGGTACCTCACACATCCCCCTCTGGGAGGCCCGTCTTACCCGCCTGCCGGACGGCCGAGCCCAGGCCCCGCTCCAGGTCGCTGAGCAGCGCTGCCAGTTTGGGGTCCAACTCTGAACTCCAGCGCTCATCCTACACAACAAAGGGAGGCACGAGATTGTGATTGGCGTGGCGTGTTGGTGAGCCGAACGCCCGAATAACCCGCTATGGGTGACATTAAAACGCAAATCAGGATGAATTATTGACTGGAAGGTTTTAGTGTCAACATGAAAGAGAAATCTAGGACCAAAAGAGTAGAAGAAAGTATTAAAATAATGTTTTTAAGTTAAATGACAAAATAACACACTGGAAATGTATCCCAGCATCTGCATGAAGAAGGAAATTGATAACCACCACAACACAAACAAAATCCTATATCAGTCGGCATTCTTATTGGTTTTTCCTCCTTTTCCTCGCTTCCCACCTGGAGCAGCACGGGGGCAAACACCTGTCTCACAGCCTGGTAGAGGCTTCTGACCGGAGACTCCAGCATAGAGGACACGAGGATGCTCTGGTGGAGGTTCTCCTCCGTGATCACGGTGGGCTGAAGTTTGAAGAACACCAGCACCTTGCCTCCACTGTCCCCAGATGTTTCAATCTAACAATGGCGGGGAATAAATACAACAAGATTAAGTTACTCACATCGTAATGCAAGATAATATATATATACGACATGGACGTAAATGGGCTGTAGAATAAAAACATTATTAACATATATAACATTCTCATTAGACTTGATCTGATCTGGTCAATTATGTCACATAGATAAGTGTGAATATTTTGCCTAGAGCAATTCGCAAATGTGCATGGGTCTGTAACCTCTCAGTCCATTTTCGATTTCCAAGGGGCTCATCATCAATGAGTGTAGACCAAAATGCCTCTGGATGCAATTGGTTGAACCTACAACCAATCAGAGCAACGAGCAAAAAGTGGTGGGGACATGTCCCCAGCGAAAAATGTAACGAATGGTTCAATATAAGTCGACTACGGCACGGCGGTTTGATGACTGCGGTACAAGGCAACAGATAGCGACATGGTAGCTTGCACAAGGACACCTCAGCAGTTTCGCCATTAGTGAGTCGGGGACAGGAACCAGCAACCCTCAAACAGCAAGGATGCCTGCTCTGTGAATCCTGCTCAGCTGCCGGCTGGGGCTCATGACCTGGTCGTTCTTTCAGGAGGTCAAAGGTTCCATGTATGTCAGGTGAACATTACACTGGTGTAACACTGTACCTGATTTGACGGATGCAGGTCGTGTTGTTGTTGGCTGAAACACAGGACAAACTCGTTGCCATCATCAAGAAAATTGTTGAGCTCAGCGCTGGCAGCCAGGTGGGGGGAAGCGGTCAAGCCAAAGAAGTTCCCCGTTGTTGTGAGTATAAACTGTTTGCGGGGATCAGCTGAGCTCGGAGGCATCTTTCAGCTTGGCATGGCGACATGAAAACAACGACACAGAACAGACACATGTCAGCGGACTCGGAGGGCGAAACCTAATGAAACCGTGCGGTGTAACAATGAACCACCAACCCTGATGAGCATCCTTATGTTACGGTACTTCTTTGTGGCATTTCAATATTGCATTGTGCAATACTGAAATGCCACAAAGAAGTACTGTACCGTTCAATGCAACGAAGCTCGCATGCAATTTGCATTGCGGGCTTCGTTGCATTGAACATAACGGGGAAGTACGAGGAAAGTCAAGCCCCCACATCTCGACATACGTGTAGGTAAAGGCTTGTCCCTCCACGCAGCGCCATCTGTTACCATAGCAGGCTACTAGGGTCTCTGGGAGATAGCATATTAGCATTAACTACAGCAAACATCCCCCGGCCGATGCAGGCTAACGGAACACACACAAAGCATCACGTCACTTCGTTCAGTGCAACTATTATACGTCTTTGAATGGGTTCACGCAATGACAGACACGGAGACACGCAGTCACAACGCGGCTGGCGACCTACAAGATCTGCAACTTTGTGCAGACCGGTTGTGTACATAGCAACACCGCGCTGTGGGCATGCCTCCTCCTCTCCAACCCTCCACCCCGGGGACCTACCTACCTCTTTAAGGTTTATTCGACTAAATGCCCGTTTCATCCGTGGATACGGGGGGCATGTGTGCTAATCCACGCACTCGACGATTACCAACTTGCAGCCTACGGTTGTTGTTGCTAGGAATAACGTTTGCGTAGTTACCAAGGAACAACTACGTAACGCATCGTGCGTAACCCATCGTGCGTAAGGCGCGGAAGAAGACGCGCTGTCACCGGCGGCGCTGGGATTGGCCGAGGTTCGTGGACGGTGGGGCGGGGGGTTTAAAATAGCATATAAGACGATGTCCCAGAGAGAGAGCAGAGTAGGCGGTGTGTTGTTGGAGGAACTAGAGGAACTAATTGACGACGTTATTGTGAAACTAAACTTGAATCCACTCCTCCCGCTTACGAGGCGGGGGAAACGGGGAGTATTTATTGATCCTCCGGTGGGTCGGACACAGTTCATGTTTATATTGGATATTAGAGCGCATCACTGACTGAACGAAGGAGAAAGACCCACAGGAGCTGGCCCAGCTATAGGCCCCTACTGAAAGTAGGGGGGAACTGCCCTGGTGAGTCCTATAATATAATATATATATAATGTAGGCCTAATTAAATATAGCGCCAACCAGCGTCCCGGGAAAAATAATAATTATAATTACACGCAATGAGATTTTATTGTCCAGGCCTGGGAAATGAAATGAATTAGTAAGAGCCCTCTCTAGGCATGTCAGGACTAGTATAGGTCTACCGTGGCGGGTTTACCCTGTGGTTAGTTTGTGACAGATATAACAACAGAGAGGGTAAAGATTATTGTGCATTGCATTTTCATATACAACATCAGTCATAATAACGTTGCTTGTATTTTCAATAGCTCAATCTGTATTGGATGGATTGATGGAGCTATTGAAAAAGACCATATGCTAAATATTCATCACAACCTACTACTATTAACAATTATCAAAACATTGACCATACAATTACAAGTGACACCGCTTTAGAGTACAAGCTTGTACAAGTTTGAAATTTGTTTATATTATAAATGCTATTAATAATATGAGTGCATGGATTTTCTACGCCACTCTGAGTGAATTTGTGCCCCTCAAAGAAAAAGTTAATAAAATGGCAATTAATGAATATTGTTATTTTCGCATAAAGCAAATTAAGCTTGACTTTTATTATGATACAAAAGTATTCATGTAAAAAGGCACTGATATTGTGTTGGCTGCCCATAGAATAATACTCCAAAGTAGAGGAAATTAAAGTGTGCAGAATGGTGATCAAATGTATGGGCTGTCGCCAAAACATGTCGCCAAATCATGATTAAGCTACTCGATCACATTTCTTAATGAATGTTTAAATCATTTAGAGGAACTACAAATTCGATTTTTGTGTTTCAGGTTGAAGATGAATGTACTATTCATATTGGTGGGATATTTTGTTGTCAAAGGTAAGAAAATGAAAGTGCTCCTTCTCCACCGATAGTAGTAGCCTACCAGCTCAACTCGCCTCGCCCCGCCTTTTTTTGCGTTTCCATTGCCAAAAGAAGTACCTGGTACCTGGTACCTGGTACTACTTATTTTTTTTAAACTTATTTTCTATTATAGTAGCCTACTAACCCGAAAATGCATCAAGTGCTGTGTTTAAGTAAAGCCATATAGTTTAAGACGTAAAGAAATGTTAATGTTCTTAAAACAAGTGAAGGGATTTTAACAGAGTCCAAATGGAGTGAACAATGTAAACATGCACACCATTTAAAGAAAAATGAGGAAAAAAAAAAAAAGGTTGGTAAAGTTAAGAGTTAAACAAATAGCTAATGTGACCAAGTTCGAATACATTTGAGATAAAATATAGAAGTGTGTGTGTGTGTGTGTGTGTGTGTGTGTGTGTGTGTGTGTGTGTGTGTGTGTGTGTGTGTGTGTGTGTGTGTTTATTACTAAATAAACGTATAGGCTACATTAACAAATAGTTTGGCAACGCATGATAATTGTATTGTTTTGTCAGTGTGTTGCAATAGAGCGAGACATTGAGGCTATAGTGAGATATACAGTTTAGATTTTTCTGCCTAAAACTCAAAATTAAACTATAATATCGGTTTCTGTTGGTTTTAAAACTGCCGTTCTCCCTGATGAAGTCCTTTGTCTTTCAGGTGCTGCTGTCCACACTGTTGACGGAGTGGTTGGAGGGAAGGTGTTATTTCAATGCTCTTCTGACAAAAGCAGGAGTTTCTTATCTTTATCCTTTCAAGGTGGCCACAGATATAATGTTTATTTAAATGGGTGGCATGCTAAAAAACCAACCAACCCCACAAGAACGGACACCACCAGTGTGAACGTGACCGAGAGGACAGTAAGCATGTGGAATCTGACAGTTGACGATGAAGGGCCCTATAAGTGTGTCATCAACTATGGGGATTCTGGTGGACATACTGACGATACTGTCATTTTCCTCAACGTCTCAAAAATAACCACGACACCACCACCACCACCAGGTCAGTGTTCACCTACAGCTCCCCCTAGCGGAACTTTACTGACTAACTGAACTTTGGTTCCATGTGTAGTGGAGCAGATAAGCTCGTATATGGAAGGCGTTGTGCATTTCATGACCAAAGCACAAAAGTGCTTTAGTATAGTACCCTCATTCAACAATGTGACTGGGTGACGTTTCCTTAAAGAGTTTTCATGCCAACATTCAGGGTGTCGGCAAACACTGGTGGTCATTCCTAAATCATATAACCGTAGGTGTTGCGTTAGCAACTAGATTACTTGTACCAACAAGGCCACAAGGAAGAGTTACCCCATCCCCTCAGGATTCCGACGTAAGCACTAGGAACTGAACAGACAAGGCATGGAGGTCACTCCCACGTTTAGCCAACGCCGTCGCTAGAAGGACGGCCATTTAAAAAGAGAGCCATTTAAAACCCGTCTCTCAAAGAGATGAAATGGGTCAGGGCTGGGGTCAGGCTCTTCACGAAGAGCCTAACAATGCTGTGTGCCCAGTGGTCACCCTTAAACCTTGATTATATGAGCCTTAACCTTAACAATTACTCACTTACATGCACTGCCATCGCGGTCTATCCACTCAGCACGATATCATGGATTGTTCCTAGTGTACCTAGTGTATTATCAATCCTCAATCCAAGAAAGAAGACCACAGATTTATAAGTGTTAACAATTCCTTTTGCTGTTCAACATCTCTAATACTGCGTTCTTCAACAGTCAAAGTCCATCAACAGCCCCCACAGGATCAACACAGGTAGATGTCATTCTGGGAAACAAGCAAATATAAGTGCCAGTGGTAGACTACGTTTCGAGAAGTTTGTGGCGGTAAAGAAATGCAATCATGTTTTTCAGATCTTCATTCTATGTCTATTTGAGAAAACTAAAAACTAAATGGCCTCTCATGCCTTATACAGAGTGTCCCAAACAGATAATAATGTTAATGATATAGGGTGCTATCACAGTAACTAACCCATTTGTTCATTCTGATTTCATTGTGTTTTTCTCTATTCTAGTCATCGCTATCATTGGCCAATCCCTGTTGCATCGTTGGTATCATTATTAATGTTATTATTAGTATTATTATTATATGCAAAATTGCACAGAAGATGATTGATGATTGCTAATGTTTTTGAACAATCACATCAAACTCATCGGACTGACGGGAGGCCAGCAGAGGAGCCCAGTGAGAACACCTCCATGGATGACGACGATGACTGTTCTAAAATGTTTCACCAAAGGGAGTGAACGCGCTTCTCTAAGTGTGAGTGTGTGTGTGTGTGTGTGTGTGTGTATGTGTGTGTGTGTGTGTGTGTGTGTGTGTGTCCACCTAGAGGGGTCGGCAACCCTAGGCACGCATGCCACCACTGGCACGTGGACGCATAATCATTGGCACACTTGCAAAAAAAAAAATATATATATATATATAATTTTTTTTTTTTTCCACCGCTACAATGCGGCAGCGTAATCATTACTACCGATTTGTTTTGCACTTTATTCAGTTTTGGGCATTTCCTCCCAGTGCAAATATGTTTAAATGAGTTACTGAAAGCAGTGTTCTGAATTGGGATCAATTAATCGTTTTTAAACCTATGTTGTGAGTAATAGAGAAGAAAATATTTAAAAGATTGTTGCCAGTGGCCTGTATGCATGGCCTTCACATGTTTTTTTGCAAAGCTGTACATGTCTTAAAGATATTGATGTGGATGTTTCCATCATTCTCATATAATGTCTGTTTTTACATTTCTCAGTGCAAATATGTTTTTGTTCATTTCAGTCCACTCGGTAGGCTGATAGACCGATCTATTCAGAATACATCTAGGTTTCAGTTTCTACTCAATACTAATACTAATTGAGACCGGGGACAGTTGCAACAGGGGATGGTTGCAACGTGTCATTTTTCTCCAATCAGAAACAAGCTAGAGTGATGACACTCGCACTGCACATGCTCAGTTGGATCCGCCGAAAAAATCGAACACATTCCTGAACTGCTCCAGAATTTATCGCACAAAAAACTGAAAGTATTTTTTTTCTTGAGATTATTTTTTGTTATACTGTTGTCACTGTTTTTGTGATTCAGCTCAAAGTTGTATGATTTAAATGAGTGATATATTAACTTTAAGCGAGTATGGTTAGCTCGCATGAGGTTTTATCATGGCTGACAGAGTGGGGACAGCTACAAGCTGCAACAACTGTTGCTACTGTCCCCGTAGAGTTAATGCCATTAAAGTAGACGCAAGATGCAGTTATAGTGTTGACATTACATTTGTATTACTAAAATGAAATATGTTATAAAATATGGATTTTTTTTCAATGTTTAAGTTGTTGCCGTAAAGTGAAGCTGAAATCAGATTATTTTATTATTGTTGATATTAGTTTTAACAGTTGTTTAAGTTGTTGCCGTGAAGTTATGCTTTTTTTTTTTTTTTACCTTTTACATGACATTGGCTAAATAAATGAATTAATTGCCTCACAAATTGTTCCATCTACTGTATTTTATATCAATTTGAATATTTGACATCTGATTCTGCACATAAGGCCTAGCCTACTCATCTACACAAATCTAGAAGTGTCATCTGATCAAAGCTGATGAATACTGAACATTGTAATATTATAACTTGCATCTTTGATAATAATCCTTTTGTTAAAACTGAAATGAATTGTATTTGTAACATGTTGCAACCATCCCCAAACGACGTCGCAGCTGTCCCCGGGCCCCGCTGACACGTCTGACACCTCTGACTCCTGACATTCAAATGCAAATTGTGAAGAAAGTGGATTCTGTAATCATCCTTAAATGGTTTTGATTATTCACAGACAGATGTACGTTTATTGTATGAAAATTTGGTTTGTCTAATCCAAACCGTCTCTGAGTAACAGAGTCTGTCCCCGGTCTCCCTATACTAACAACTGATGTTCTTAACATCAAGATTCGTAATTAACCTGGAGAGTAGTATTTGCACTAAAAATGTAAAATATTCAATAACAAAGACACTTGAAAGTAAATAAGGTTCCAGAGTGCATAGAAAAGCATCTAAATAGAGCTAGTAAACAAATACAATTTCCCAGACACAGCCCGATGGCTAACACACAATCAATAAATAATGTTAAACAATGGCGATGTACACTGAGACCGACATTTCCCTCTTTGTGATCGTTCACATACACGGCCCGTCGGGAGAATAGCGGTTTAATAGCGGGCTGTACGTCTGTGTGAAAGCAGGTATGGTTGGGGAAAGACTTTCTTAAAATGCAATGACATACTTGCCCACTAGATGGTGATGTTATGTCACCTACTGAGAACTGGTATCTTGTATTTCTAGTGTTGGGGCGCACTCACACTATAGGCCATCTGTACCGTTGCCCGAGTACGTTTGCCCCCTAAAGTCTAGATCGTTTGGCTGGTGTGAGCACGCCGTCCGTACTCCAGTACAGTTCAACTCCGTGGCCTCGGTACACTTCGGAGAGGTGTGCGCTCTGGCCACGGTACGGACGCTAATGAGCCGACACGCGCGCACGCACGGATACGCAAGTAGTAGGCCTACGGTAGAGTACGGTACAGGGACACTTGCTTTACACATTTAAAGCAACCGAACCGGACCAGTTGACAAAGCAGGGCACACAATGATTGATGACACCACTACTACAGATCACTATAGATGACGGTTATAACTCACATTGTCTCTTTAATCACCACAACCTTGTTCGATTTGTCTCAATTACATTGTTTTAAAACAAATAAGAGTATTGTTTCTGGCCTCCAACTGGCCTGTGACCTGTTGGCCCCCCATGTAGGACTGTGTAAATTGAGACCCCCTCTTCTCTCGTCACCTCCACTCTGCTGATAAATGCTGCCCCCAACCAGCTCTGCCACCCCACCCACCCACATTACTCTTCTCTCTCTCTCTCTCTCTCTCTCTCTCTCTCTCTCTCTCTCTCTCTCTCTCTCTCTCTCTCTCTCTCTCTCTCTCTCTCTCTCTCTCTCTCTCTCTCTCTCTCTCTCTCTCTCTCTCTCTCTCTCTCTCTCTCTCTCTCTCTCTCTCATATATCTAAACAAAAGAGACAGTTAGCAGAGGGCTTTTCTCTGACATGGCTGACACACACACACACACACACCTTGTATCATTCCTGAGGTCGAACACATCACATCACTCAATGTGAGCCTCGTCATGTGATGTCGAGTTAAGACCACGATGGAGTGGCCATGTAAATGTAAATGTAAATGTACTTTATTTATACAGCCCTTTACAACAATCCTTTCGGAGTACCAAAGTGCTTTACATAGTGTAACAATAAAAAGACAGAAGCAGAAATAAAACAATTTAAAAACAATAAAAACAGTGAGAGCAATAAAATACAGCAAAGTCAAATAAAATAAAATAAGATAAAAGCGCCATCGTGCTACTGGGTATTAAAAGCCATCCTAAATAAGTAGGTTTTTAGCCTGGATTTAAAAAGGCCCGGGTCCGAGATGAGACGCATCTCGGTGGGGAGCTTGTTCCAGAGCCTGGGAGCAGCGACGGAAAAGGCTCGGTCACCCCAGTGTTTATATTTTGATCTGGGCACTTCCAGTACAAGTTGATTTGTCGACCTCAACGCTCTACCTGGATCTCGGATGGTTAAAAGCTCGGATAAATATAATGGGGCAAGGCCATGAAGAGCTTTAAAAACAAACATTATAAGTTTAAAATCAATTCTAAAAGGACAGGAAGCAATGAAGGGAGTTAAGAACAGGGGTAAGAACAGGGCCATTTACGATTAAATATCATTATCAAATATCTACGTACACAGGGGGAAAATAATCGTATCTTAATGAACACATGTAATGCCCATGCTTCTGACCTCGAGCGGTGGCTGGTGATTGGATGAAGAATCCAAACAAAAGACTGCAACATTTATCAGCAATTCAAATATTAACAGATGTTAGGAGGGGGGGGGGGGGGGGGGGGAACAATAAGTCTACATCAAAAAAGCCAAAGAACAAATTCAAAGAGGGGAACATGTTGGAGGACAACAACGTTGTATTTTATTGCATTTTATTTCACGGTGGTAAATGGAAAAAATGATGTTATCACGTCGGTGTGAGAAAAAGAAACATTACCATATGATGGTTGGAATTGAACTGAACAAAAGCCCTGTCCGTCTGATTCTGCAGCTCAGTACTGATGGGAATCTAATTCTGCATTCGCTTTGTGATTCATCCAGTTAAAGATGGAGAGACAGAAAGAGGGAGAGATAATTCATATTTATCATTTGGCCTCTATTTTCACCTGCTTTTGCAATGTAAACTTTTGTTTCCCTTGCCAATAAAGCTTTTTGAATTTAAATGTGTGTGAGAGAGAGAGAGACAGAGAGAGAGACAGACACAGAGACAGAGAGAGAGAGAGACAGACACAGGAGACAGACACAGAGACAGAGACAGACACAGAGAGAGAGAGAGAGAGAGACAGAGAGAGACAGACACAGAGACAGAGAGAGAGACAGACACAGAGACAGGAGAGAGACAGAGAGAGACAGAGACAGACACATAGAGAGACAGACACAGAGACAGAGAGAGACAGACAGACACAGAGACAGAGAGAGACAGAGAGACAGAGAGAGGACAGACAGACACAGAGCCAGAGACAGAGAGGAATGAGAAGAATACATGAAAAAATGAGGATGATATATTGGCTTGTGACCACTCTGTTCCAAATCCCCGAGCATGCTTTTTTTTCTTCCCCCATTGTGGCTTCTACTGTGAAACAACATCTCTCTGGGACTCAGAAACATGTTGTTGGCACTGATGTGTGTTCCCCATGCGCTGGTGTTCCTGACATCAGCTGTCTTCCTCCAACAGACTGGACCCAACTGGGAGAGGGAGTGGAGGAGGGAGGGAGAGACAGACAGAGAGAGAGAGGGAGTGGAGGAGGGAGGGAGAGACAGACAGAGAGAGAGAGGGAGAGGTTTGTTGGCTTGAATCCCAATAGAGCCATTAACACTTTGGTGTAACGCTGATACACTTAAGGAATTTTTGGCCAAGCATTTTAAATGGGCTGTGACCCAGGTTTCTTGGGTTGTGTGTGTGGGGGTTGTGTGTGTGTGGGTTGTGTGTATGTGTGTGTGTGTGTGTGTGTGTGTATGTGTGTGAGAGCATGTGCACGTGTGTGTGAATGCGCTTGTATATGTGCGTGAATACGTGTGTGTATGTATGTGTGTGTGTGTGTGTGTGTGTGTGTGTGTGTGTTGTGTGT
>NW_028179968.1:0-15965 GCF_964030765.1 Micromesistius poutassou | reverse complement strand
TTGCGACTGTAGCGGACTGTATTTGGAAGAGTTGCCAGGGGGCAGCCACCCCTCACTGGGGGCACGGGGAAAACCAGGAGCTCAAAGGAAGGATTCAGGACACGCGCGTGGCGCATGAGTCACCGTCATACATCACTGGTCGTACAAGGAGCTCAGCACGTATTACTGCAGGACAATGGGCTCGTTCATAGCAGCAGGGGCTCACACGGGACCCTGTATCTCTCTCTCTCTCATTCTCTGTCTGTCTCTCTCTCTCTCTCTCTCTGTCTCTCTCTCTCTCACCTCTGTCTGTCTCTCTCTCTCTCTCTCTGTCTCTCTCTGTCTGTCTGTCTGTCTGTCTCTCTCTCTCTCTGTCTCTCTCTCTTTCTCTTTCTCTCTCTCTCTCTCTCACTCTGTGTGTTTGTGTTTGTGTGTGTGTGTGTCTCTCTCTCTCCCTCTCTCTCTCTCTCTCTCTAGGTCTCTCTCTCTCTATCTCTTTCTTTCTTTCTCTGACTCTGTCTCTATCTCTCTCTGTCACTCTCTCTCTCTCTCTCTTGCTCGCTCTGTCTCTCTCTCTCTCTCTCTCCCAAACACACCCTCCTACGTGCTGTGTACTTTATACTATAAATCACACACTGTGTCAGTAGCATCCTGCTGTTATCATAACGCAGTTCATAAAATAACACAAAATGACTCTGTTGTGCCAACGACTACATTCCCTTTTTTATTTTCATGTAATTGTTTCTTTAAAGCTGCTGTGGATAAGATTGAAGAGCTTTAATTTGAGTATAATGTGTCAGAGGTGCCATCCATCATATCTGAGTGAAGCGCTCTGTGATCGTTGTGTACTGTCTGTATGCGACCTCTCAGTGGGAGAGAAGCACAGGAGGGAGGAGCAGAGGGAGGAGGCCCTTGTTTTTTGGGAGTTGTTAAGTTTCTTCTGCTCTTATCTGATCTCTCTCCTGCACTTTTCTGATCTCTCTCTCTCTCTTTGCAACTCTGGAATCTCACCTACAGCAGCTATTCTGTGATTTTCTCCTATTATTTTTTTTCCCAATGCTTGTGTTATTACTCTTCTCATTACTCATTATGATAATATCTTTGCTTCAATTAATACAATTGAACTTGTTTTATCTTACTTACCCGCGCTGTTGAGGAGAGCTTGCAACACAAGCATTTCATTGCCAGAGACAAAATGTGCTATTTTCTATTATTTTCTATTATTTTCTATTATTTTCTATTATTTTCTAGTGCGCATTTGACCCCTGAAGCGGTCGAGGTAGAACTCACAGGTGGTTGAAGAGACTGAGAGACACTCCGAACAGCATGTGGGTGACGCCCAGGATGATGGACATCTTCATCTTGAAGGAGTTCAGGAAGGTCAGCTTGTTGGTGGCGATGTTCCAGATCTGCAACAACAAACCCATTTAACAGCCGACAGACTGTTCACACCGTTAGGCGTGGTGACACAACGAGCCCAACCCAACACACGCTAAATCACAGAGTAAGGTACAAGTTAACACTTGTTAACTTTTTTTAATTCGTTTTTTTATTGACTACTTTTTATTAGTGCTGTCAGTTAAACGTGTTATTAACGGCGTTAACGCGAACCCATTTTAACAGCGTCATTTTTTTTTGCGCAAGATTAATTAAGGTTTTTTTTTGTTTGATATATATGTTTATTTTTTTTACCCTCTTATTGATGGACAGTGTTACACTGTCTGAGAGATTATTTGCTCCAAGTGAGAATGTTAGTGTGAAATTGAACACTACAGTATATGGCAATGTTGTTTTCAATAAAAAAACATTAACACAAACCAAGCCGGTCCACTTTTCCATGTTGATACGAGCGTTAAAATGAGACAAAATAATGGGACAAAAAGAAATCAAGGGACATTTAGAATATTGGGATTAATTTAGATTAATCACGAGTTCACTATGACATTAATGCGATGAATCGCGAGTAAATATTTTAATCGATTGACAGCACTACTTTTTATTGATTGTTTAGTGTTTTTTTATTGTGTGTGATTGTGTGTGATTTGTATACTATCTGCTGCACAACAACCCACTGGGGGAAAATAAAGTCATTTGAACTTGAACTTTGAACTTGAACTTGAAAACACAGCCTACTCCATTCTGTGCTCTGTGCTCTGTGCTTTGTTCAGAGCAGTGTGGTTCTAGTTAGTTAGTTAGTTAGTTAGTGGTAGTTACCGGGTCTATCCCCAGCGGGTAGGGCCCGTTGAACACGCCCGGGACGGCAGGGTCCAGCTGAAGCACGGCGTTCTCCTCCAGCGTGTCAAACCTAGAGGAAGGAACAGGAAGTGGTGTTTGAGAGGGGGGTGAGACGGTAAGAGGTTTTAAAGGTGACGCATCACACCACCAGGTGGGAGTGCGATTCGCCGTTACAAGCCGTTTTGAAAATCTGCCTCTGGTGACATCACAAGTGGGCGTGTCCACCGAGATGCGTGCTGCATAGATGAGCGGCGTTTGCTACGGTCCACTGGGTAGGCAGCCGGTACACTGATCTGTCCAGCACACGCCCGCTTGTGATGTCAGAAGAGGCAGTTCTTCAAAACGGCTTGTGACGGCTAATCACACTCACACCTGGTGGTGTGATATGTCCCCTTTAACAGCACAGGTGAAGACAATGTGGTTTGATACGTTCAGTGCATGTCTCGCAGGGTGACTCGTTCATCGCTCAACGCCGGGCGAGATAGAGACAGAGCAGAGAGACGCAGAGAGGTACGGCCTGTTGTTACGCAGGAAAAGCACCTGGGGCCCTCCTGTTGTCACCTTGTACGTCTCTCCAGAGGAGAGACGGGTGGCCCCCGTGGCGCGGGAATCGAACTCACGTCCAGTTGCCTCCCTCTCTCCTCTGGAGAGACGTACAAGGTATGAACGGGTAGCCCCCCTGTGGAGCGGGAATCGAACTCACGTCCAGTTGCCTCCCTTGGTGCTGAACATGGGCCTCACGCTCCACCCGGAGCCGAACATGTTGAGGGACTTGGAGAAGCAGTCGTTGTAGATGACGCCGGTGTAGATGGAGAACAGCCCCATCAGCAGGATGATGTAGCGGCCCGCAAACACCATGTTGAATATCTAGAGCACAGCGCGAGGGACGAGCACAGGGAGAGAGAGAGAGAGAGAGGCGTCAGAGAGGCCTGTGTGTTGTCTGATCTTAAGGAGGCTTGGGGAGCACTGGTAGTAGTGCTAGTGGTAGTATATGATGTTAGGGTATTAGGATTGTTTATGGTAGTAGTGCTAGTGGTAGTATATGATGTTAGGGTATTAGGATTGTTTATGGTAGTAGTGCTAGTGGTAGTATATGATGTTAGGGTATTAGGATTGTTTATGGTAGTAGTGCTAGTGGTAGTACTATGATGTTAGGGTATTAGGATTGTTTATGGTAGTAGTGCTAGTGGTAGTATTATGATG
The DNA here is from genome assembly GCF_964030765.1 of Micromesistius poutassou. Taxonomy (NCBI): domain Eukaryota; kingdom Metazoa; phylum Chordata; class Actinopteri; order Gadiformes; family Gadidae; genus Micromesistius; species Micromesistius poutassou. The sequence goes on along the minus strand of NW_028179968.1, from coordinate 12,548 downwards.
TTAGGGTATTAGGATTGTTTATGGTAGTAGTGCTAGTGGTAGTATTATGATGTTAGGGTATTGTTTATGGTAGTAGTGCTAGTGGTAGTATTATGATGTTAGGGTATTAGGATTGTTTATGGTAGTAGTGCTAGTGGTAGTATTATGATGTTAGGGTATTAGGATTGTTTATGGTAGTAGTGCTAGTGGTAGGATTATGATGTTAGGGTATTAGGATTGTTTATGGTAGTAGTGCTAGTGGTAGGATTATGATGTTAGGGTATTAGGATTGTTTATGGTAGTAGTGCTAGTGGTAGTACTATGATGTTAGGGTATTAGGATTGTTTATGGTAGTAGTGCTAGTGGTAGTACTATGATGTTAGGGTATTAGGATTGTTTATGGTAGTAGTGCTAGTGGTAGTATTATGATGTTAGGGTATTAGGATTGTTTATGGTAGTAGTGCTAGTGGTAGTACTATGATGTTAGGGTATTAGGATTGTTTATGGTAGTAGCAGTGATTCCGTTGCCCGTGTTACTAGTGTGTATTACAGAATCACTAAATATATTGCCACGGGTCTGGTTTTGGAGAAAGCATGGAGCCGTCTGTTTTTCTGTCATTTTACGTGCATCCAAATAGATATCGTTCAGTAAATTCATCATATGTTTCTATAAATATGTTAAATGTGTCTTTCATTGTTTGGTCAATCCGTCTTGAAAATCAATCCAATGAACAGAAGACTCAGAAGAAGAGTTTAGCTACGCAGTCTGTCAAATGCTTCATTTCATGGAGTGCGTGCAAAATGGATCCGACACACAGGACCTCCTCTGGTCTCCTCCTCTCCTACCTCGTTGTCGCTCTTCTGCGAGAGCAGCCGGCTCTCCCTGATGACCAGGTAGAGGGCGATGGAGGTCATGAGCAGGCCGTGGCCCATGTCTCCGAACATGACGGCGAACAGGAAGGGGAAGGTGATGATGGTGTAAGGAGCTGGAAGCACACGGGGTGTGAGAGAGAACGTCAGCCGATTGGACCACACAGTGTTCTCATCAAAGGTTCTGGAGGTGAGCTTTAAGAGCTGCTACTTCAGTGTACTTCATCGTTCAGGAATACCACAGCCGTGCGTCAGTGATGAGTGAGAGGGAGTCTCGAATGTGATGAGGATATCTTTTCTGAATGTTCTGCATGAGCCACTGTAGGGTTCAGACCTCTCCCAGCTCAGTCTAAACTAAACCCGTCTTGACATCTGTTCTCTGATTGTTTCAGGGAGTCCATCTTGCCTATCGTCAATCCCATCTCGTAGCTGTCAAAGGTGTGTGAATAGAACACGGCTCAACGGCGGAGAAATTTAGGGAGGGATCAGAATGGTGCTACCTTCTGCCCGCTCTCATTCCAAAACTCTAATCTATCTCAGCCTACAGCAGCTTCAACGTTGTCTGTGTACAATGTACAGAGTGGGACAACGGTGTCTGTGTACAATGTACAGAGTGGGACTACGTTGTCTGTGTACAATGTACGGAGTGGGACAACGGTGTCTGTGTACAATGTACGGAGTGGGACAACGGTGTCTGTGTACAATGTACGGAGTGGGACAACGGTGTCTGTGTACAATGTACAGAGTGGGACTACGTTGTCTGTGTACAATGTACGGAGTGGGACAACGGTGTCTGTGTACAATGTACAGAGTGGGACAACGTTGTCTGTGTACAATGTACAGAGTGGGACAACGTTGTCTGTGTACAATGTACGGAGTGGGACAACGGTGTCTGTGTACAATGTACGGAGTGGGACATCCAGACGTGTGACCTGGGTTGATCTCCCGGTAGTTTCCGATGCCGTAGGCGTCCACGATGTTCTGGAAGCCGGAGGTGAACTTGTTGGTCTTGTTGAAGGTGGGCGGAGTCTGTTTGGTCAGCATCCTGTTCAGGATGGAGGGCACAGTGGAGCCACTCCTCTCCTGTCAATCACAGCAGACACGGCTGTCAGCTCCCTGGGGGGTTGACCTCTCCAGACCCAACCCACTTTATGCCTGATGGACTCACATCATTAACTAGGGGGCGGGGGAACAAAATCGGTTTCTGTTAGAGTCGCGATTCTTATCCGATGTGGTTCTGAATCTATTCATAACTCCCGATGTCCTTTTGTCCTAAGTTTGTCTTTGTGTGTTCACATTATTGCAATAAGTTGATCAAATATTCAAACTAAATAGTTGAATGACATAATGTGCCACACCGCCTTTTTTAGGGCCCGGCGGACTGGAATCGGGATACGATTTGAATCAAAATGGAATCGTGAATTACCCAAATATTCACATCTTTATCTTTTACCTCATCCCCAGCCTGCAACACACATCATCACGCAACATTGTCAAGCATCTTTGAAATAAATCTAATTAGTCAAACGAGGTGGACTGACCACGCCCCTTGACCCACGCTCCGTTCCCTAACGAGTGACGGGAGAAAGTGAACGAATGAACGAATGAATGCCTTTCATCCTCACTACACACACTACAATGAGATTAGATCAGCATCTCCTATATATACAAAAATACAAATCTAATAAAGTACAAAATTAATAAATAGTGCATGAAAAGGGTGGGGGGTCACAGTTGGTACGGTGCGAGTGCACGAGAGGCGGGGCCGAGGCGGGGCCGAGGCGGGGCCGAGGCGGGCCCCCCCCCCCAGGAGGACCACCTACCGTGCCGCGGCGCAGGGCGAACTGGATGGAGTCCAGGTCGGACACGGGGCACCACACCTCGGCGATCAGACACTTCTGGGTCACGTCGATGTTGCACAGGTTCAGCGTGTGGTAGATGGCCTTCATCTTGCGCACCTTGATGAACCACACGCGCATCGTCTTGGAGGCGGCCTGGAGGACGCGCTGCCGGTGGTCCTCCGTCTGGTTCAGGACCTGGGGGGGGGCGGGGGGGGGGCGGGGGGGGCGGGGGGGGAGGAGAGTGAGTCCCTCAGACACCCTCGTCCACGGTGAGACGTTCCGACAGTAGTGATGGGTCGTTTGCGACCGAATCAGTCTGAAGGAACGACTCTTTACACAAGAACGAAGCGGCCTGATTCCCCGTTTCAGTTCTCTCTGGTTGGTCTCTATCGTTGGTTCTCCCAGACGACTCGCTCCCCCTCGTTAAGTCAGCAGAGCGGTGAAGAGGGACGGGCCCGGGCGACAACGTCCCGATTCCGAACATGAAGCGCTGCTCCTCAGTAATGGTGTGATGGTGTAATGGTGTGTGTTGATTTATGACCGTTTGCAAGATCGTTTGAGAACGAGGGAGGAGCTGAGTCTGACTGAGAAGAACCGTGCGTTCCATGATTCACCGCTACCGGAAACGCGACTGAACGGACGAACGGACGAAGGATTCTGAACGATTCTTCTTGGCGAACTGACCGACGCGAACCGACTCAAGGAAACAAATGATGAAATCCATCACTATCCTACAGACACGAGCAATGAGGACGACAGCAACAAACAATAAGCAGACGGTACGGAGGGGTGGGCTTAGCTCAGGAGGAAGAGCTTGTAGTCTTGTAACCGGAAGGTTGCTAGTTCGAATCACGGCTCCTCCTAGCGTGTCGACTTGGTTCTGAACAAGACGCCTAACCCTAACTGCATAGGGTTAGGGTTAGGGTTGTAAGTCGCTTTGAATAAAAGTGTTATGTAAAAAAAAAAAAAAATGCCGTAAATGTAAACAGTGTTTCTTCGACTGAGTTATTTGGCTAAGAACTTGAGAGAGCGATATCCGATGTTCGAATATGAAACGTCAACACATATCCCTCACCCGGGAGTCCCTCCCCCCTCTCTCTCTCTCGCCACTAACCACCTAATTAAAGCATCCTTTTCCAGACGGCTAGAAAATGAGGGGGAAGAAAAACGACACATCGTTCGGAAGAACCATTCTTTTGAGTTTCCAAGTGTGGCTGGCTGGTGGCGTGCGCGGAGGACAGCACACGGACCTTAAGAGGACTGCTAACAGCGGAGGCTTGCTTAAAAGTAGGCGGTAATTGCAGTGGAATGTTCCATATTCATTTATAGGCTTATCGAGGTTCGGTCGTGAAACGCTCCAGTGGGTGGACTTAAGAGCAGGGCTAATTCCAGGGCAGGTCAAGCTACATGTGCACACAACACATCATTTGTTTGTTTTTTATAGCGGTAAACCCAAACTCGGACGGGGGGAACCGGGTCAGCCAGGGCAAGCATTAAGGCCTCCGCTGGAGCAGAACCCAGCTGGGTTCTACGTCTAATAGGTTCCACGACATCGAACGGCCATGACTCATGTAGAACACCACGTGTACCCAAATGGCACAATACCATCAAATATAGCTGGGAATAAATCGTATCAGAAACAAACACCTGCATCCGGAAAACAATGTTGACCGTGACGGACATTTGCTGTTTCATTGTTGTGTAGGGGAACAGATCAACCACCAACACAAAGTCCCCGCCGAAACACTAAATGATGTGTTTGACTGCAGGTCTGCTTTGTGGGCAGTGAGGGACCGGAACAATCGAAATGTTTGTACTGAATTTCAATGTTTCTGCATTTAATGAGGACTAACATCCGGAATACGTCATTATGTCAGCTACACATTCCTAACCTTATAGTGCACAAAAATGACTTTCAAGGTAAGAAGGTAAGAACCCCAGCTGGCCATAGTTCCTACCCTCTGCTGGGCGTGTGGACGCAGTGGTTCCAGTCGAGGTGTGTATGAAGCGTGTATTGAGTTAGGAGCGTGGATTGTAGGGGAATCTCTCTCTCTTGGCTATCTCTCTCTCACCTCACGATTCGATTCGTGAGGTGATGAATTACCTGATCTAATATTTTATATTAGATAAAGTCGGCTCTCTGCGCAGAGAACCCGCAGGCAGAAAGGCGTTTTCTGTAGCGCTCTGCAGCAGGCCAACTCATTTAATATATATATATATTTTTTTTTTAATCTTTTTTTTAAATTAAATTTCTTTCTGATTATAAATTCTTCTGCATCGAGACGGAATCGTTCTAGAGAGAATCGCGATGCATCGAAGAATCGATGACTCTTCCCAGCCCTGGTGTGTTGCCGTGAGCACAGAGCGTGTAGCGATGGCGGCGTGGGCCGCGTGCTGACGAACCATCTGGAGGTCGTCGATGCGGGTGTTGACTCCTGCCAGCATCTCCTTCCTCTCCAGGGGGGTCTCGGGACACGGGTACAACGAGGCCCGGAACCTGGTGGGAGGGGTGCCGGCGTTACCATGACGCCATAGAAGTACTCCTACTACCATGACTACTGCTACCATGACGACCGTTCACATAACTACCACTGCTACCAATACTACTCTTTTTGCTAGCATTTCTTTTAATTGTCGAATCGCACGTAGCGTATCTGTAGTCAATGGGGATCAAAGATTGATTTCAATGTTATCAATAAAATCACATCCCATAACTGATACATTCTACAAGAGAGCACAATTTGAATTTGCTCAGCGAGTCACTCTGGGAATGAGCAATATAATCCCTCCCCGATTCCCCTGGCCCAGAACATTAACCAATCACATCAGTGTATCTGATATAGGCGGGGCCATAAGCGTTGCTGTTTTACCGACCGGATACGGCGAGAGTCTTATCTTATTGGTTAGCTCCGCTGGTCTGGATACGTCACCCCTTGTGTTCTTCTGATTGGTCGTAGTGTTAGCCAATTGCGTGCAGTGATATTTTCAAATGCATGCTTGGTGCCGCCCCTCGAGTTGGGCCTTTTCATCACTCGTTGCCAGACCCTACAGCGCTCTAGACGTGGGTCTGGACCTCCAGGCTAAGGGACGCCACCATAACCAGTAGAACTCCCACAGCCACACAACAGAGAGACGCTAGTTTGCGTCCAACCGTAAGAGTAGACAGATCAATGTTATTGAGTTCTTTTAATTCTGAAAGAGCTCTCCAACTAACTGGGAGGGGCTCGATCTGACCCGTCCTAACTGTAACTCCAACGTGAACGTAGGGCTGGGCCATTCATCTCATTTTGATCGCGATTTCGATTTAAGCGTGAGACTAATATAATCACCAAACTAATATAATCGAGTTGAAACATTTTTTTTCTTTTTATAGAAATTGCAGAACAGCTGGATACATATCTGGACATTATTTTCTATTTGACCATTTTGTGTATCTTCTTAAGTGGAAATTTCAAATCAAAGAATTTTTTTTTGGAGAGAAATCATGAATAAATGCATCATGTTTCCAAACTCAAAAATAATCGTTTGAGTTATCGAGATTTCAATACTGACCAAAATAATCGTGATTATGATTTTTTCCCATATTCAAGCAGCCCTACATGAACGTAAACACTGCAGTAAAGGTCTGGAGGGGCGTGGAGGACACCTACCCCTCACAGATCTTCTTCACCCGGTTCTTCAGCTGGTCCCCTTGGAAGAAGATGATGAACACAGACTTGTGGACCTGGTCTCCCTGTGGGACAGAGAAGACCCCGTTAAGGCGCGTGTGCGTGTGTATGTGTGTGTGTGCATGCATGTGTCTGTGCGTCTATGTGTGTGTCTGTGTATGTGTGCATGTGTGCATGTGCATGTGTGTGTATGTGTGTCTGTGTGTGTGTGTGTGTGTGTGTGTGTGTGTGTGTGTGTGTGTGTGTGTGTGTGTGTGTGTGTGTGTGTTTGCATGTTTGCGTGTGTGTACAGGCATGTGTATGTGTGTGTGTGTGTGTGTGTCTGTGCACATGTGTGTGTGTGTGTGTGCATCTGTGTATGTGTGTCTGTGTGCGTGTCAGTGTGTGTCTGTGTAGGTGTGTGTATGTGTGCATGTGTGCATGTGTGTGTGTGTGCATGTGTGCATGTGTGTGTATGTGTGCATGTGTGTGTATGTGTGTGTATGTGTGCATGTGTGCATGTGTGTATGTGTGCATGTGTGCATGTGTGTGTATGTGTGCATGTGTGTGTGTGTGTGTGTGTGTGTGTGTGTGTGTGTGTGTGGCTGACCGTAGCGGGGTCTTCCAGGGGGTCTTCTATCTCCGCCTGGCGCAGGAAGACGTTCCCGCGGCACACCCGCCACAGCATCCTCTCGAAGGTGGGGATCCTCTCTCGGCTGATCACCCCGGCAACGAATCTGGGACGAGCGAGAGTGACGTCATCAACTAGACTGGGTTACCCCCCCCCCGGCCCGTTCTGCCGGCGGTTTGCGTTCGCCCCGCAGAAGGGTCTGGAGGAGGGCAATACATTTCTTTCTAGTTTCGATACGTTTTTTTGGCGGGAGCCAATCACCAAGCTGGCTTCCCCCCCCCGGCGTGCTATTGGCTGGTTTAACACAATGACGACAGGGAAGCGACGGCAGCAGCCAATTGAGTACAGAGTCAATTTAACTCTGCCTGTTGATCACGCCTCTAGTGCTGATGAAGATGACAGCAGTAGGCAGGCTGGTCATCAGCCAGCGTTGGGGTTACGGTCAGTAGACCACGGCCCGTTGGGCTGGACAGATGTTGGGTAACGCTGCTTAGATACTGCAGTGCTACTGTGCCACCGAAACACAGTGTGGTCCTCGCATCTACTGTGTGCAGAATTCACTGTATGAGTGAAGTTTGAAGTTTATTTATTTCACAAAGGGACAAAGTATATTGATGCACATTTAAAAAAAATTAAAATGTAAATATACAGGATTATAGCCAAAGGGTAATTTCCGTCCTTAGTCCCTGACAGGTGAATGGTCCCTAAATAAATTAGAAAAAATAAATAAAATAAAACAAATCAGAGTAGAACATCATAACAGACCAAAGATCAGCAGCAGTGGACACGTTACAAATGATCCCAGCGAGTGACAACAGGTTTGACTTTCCAGAAGCCATTTCTTAAGACGTTTGTAAAACGAGGTGAGTGGATGGTTTGCGTATTGCACTCGGTGCAGAGTCGGCCTGGCGGTACGTACCCCAGTCTGAGCGGCGCCCCGCGGCCCACCTCGTTTCCCTCCATGAGGGAGGAGGACTCCTCCAGCAGGTTGGGGTCCTCCATCTGTCACACAAAGAGGTGCCGGTCAGCCCCTGACCTGCTGGTCAGCCCCTGACCTGTCCGTGTGTAGAGGTCCACCTGCTGGTCAGCCCCTGACCTGCTGGTCAGCCCCTGACCTGCAGGTCAGCCCCTGACCTGCTGGTCAGCCCCTGACCTGTCCGTGTGTGCTCCCGCCTTGTGTTACCAAGGTGATTTCATTGGACGGTGTGTTTGTGTGTATTTGCGTGACGCCATGAACTTGAACATTTCTGACGCAGGCAACGGAGCCGACGGAACGGACGGACCCACAATGCATCTGGAGAGCGCCCCGTGCAAAGTCAATGAGATCCGTCAACAGACGGATCTCATGAACATGAAGAACATGAAGAACATGAAGAACATGAAGGACATGAAGGACATGAAGAACATGAAGGACATGAAGGACATGAAGAACATGAAGAACATGAAGAACATGAAGAACATGAAGAACATGAAGGACATGAAGGACATGAAGAACATGAAGAACATGAAGGACATGAAGGACATGAAGGACATGGTGGAGAGGGCGCTTATGGTTCAGTCATGAATGAACGGGTGAGACCTTGTTAAAGTATGTTTATGGGTGAGTCATGAATGATGAATGGGTGAGACTTCATCAAAGGGTGTTTATGGGTGAGTCATGAATGAAGGGGTGAGGCCTCGTTAAAGGGTGCTTATGGGTGAGTCTGTATGAAGGGGTGAGGCCTCGTTAAAGGGTGCTTATGGGTGAGTCTGTATGAAGGGGTGAGACCTTGTTAAAGTGTTTATGGGTGAGTCTGTATGAAGGGGTGAGGCCTCGTTAAAGGGTGCTTATGGGTGAGTCTGTATGAAGGGGTGAGGCCTCGTTAAAGGGTGCTTATGGGTGAGTCTGTGTGAATGAAGGGGTGAGGCCTCGTTAAAGGGTGCTTATGGGTGAGTCTGTGTGAATGAAGGGGTGAGGCCTCGTTAAAGGGTGCTTATGGGTGAGTCTGTATGAAGGGGTGAGGCCTCGTTAAAGGGTGCTTATGGGTGAGTCTGTGTGAATGAAGGGGTGAGGCCTCGTTAAAGGGTGCTTATGGGTGAGTCTGTGTGAAGGGGTGAGGCCTCGTTAAAGGGTGCTTATGGGTGAGTCTGTGTGAATGAAGGGGTGAGGCCTCGTTAAAGGGTGCTTATGGGTGAGTCTGTATGAAGGGGTGAGGCCTCGTTAAAGGGTGCTTATGGGTGAGTCTGTATGAAGGGGTGAGGCCTCGTTAAAGGGTGCTTATGGGTGAGTCTGTGTGAATGAAGGGGTGAGGCCTCGTTAAAGGGTGCTTATGGGTGAGTCTGTGTGAAGGGGTGAGACCTCGTTAAAGGGTGCTTATGGGTGAGTCTGTATGAAGGGGTGAGGCCTCGTTAAAGGGTGCTTATGGGTGAGTCTGTGTGAATGAACGGGTGCAGACCTCGTCAAAGAACTGCTGCGTGCGGCGCAGGATGTGCTTCAGCTCCGTCAGCTCCAGGAAGTTCTTCTTCAGGGCTTCCTGGTTGGTGTTGATCTCCTTCAGCTCGTTCTCCAGCTTCTCAAAGGTCGCCTGCCAATCACACGCATCGTCCAATCACAGCACGGCTCACTCTGACAGCACGCGTTCACCGGCAAATCACAGCGGCGATTTCTGCGGCAGGAGAATACTCTTCCCTTTTTCTTTTTTTTATAAGGTTTCTGTATTATATTATATGTATTAGGTTTCAGTATTATATTTTAGGAATAAGCAAATGTATAAGTAAAGTTATATTTCAGTCGACGTGTTTATCTTATCCCTCGGTGAAAGCTTACCTCCAGGTCAATCATGTCTCTGGGGAAGGGAACCTCTGGATTCTCTCCGGTGTCGACCTGAGAGATGCTGGCCTTCTTGATCTCCTTCTCAACAAACCCTGGAGAGGAGCAGAGGGTCTCATGTGTCATATTGTAGAATAACAGAGGGTCTCATGTGTCATATTGGATAACATGAGGTGAGAAGAAGTTTGAACATGTTGCAAATAGAGAAACGTTGCCTAAATAAATGACGATTAACGGACAGTCAAGTATTATTTTGACCGTAAGGTATAATCCATCGCTACGAGGAGGGTCATTGGGACAATGTGACTCGTCAAAAAAAAAACATTTGGATAGGGTCTCAGAATACCTGAGGCAGCCAATTCATCGGCGGATAGTTTTGAGAACACTGGCGTGCGGAGACTGAACCTTTGGTATGTTGGAGAACAAACTCCACTCAGTTATTTTTTCCTTTGTCTGTAAAAACTGGCAGCCCTTCGTCTCTATACTGGTCAGCCCAACAATAGCTCCCACGTTTCTCCGGACTTGAGTGATCTTCTGAGGGCCGATACGACCCCACCCTCCCCTCCCTTAAAGGAACAACAAAGATCCTTTTTTTCCAAACTCGGTTTTTCAGTCCCCGACGAGACAGCTTCCTGGCACCGAGCGTGACAAAATAAACATTTTCTTACTCAGCTTTCGGTCCATTTCCTCGCATCTCCGAACTTCATTGACAAACTTGCGCTGGAAGACGTTCACGTCTGGGTTCAGCTGCAGAACAACAGACACAACATTTACACCACCTGACGTTTTTGACTGCTGGTTTCTGCCGCGATGGAAGACGGAAGGATGTGTTGATCACAATCACAGCTATCAGGGATCTGACACGCACTCTAGCATCTCAAACATAACAACGTAGGATATGATTACATGACACTAACATTGAGTCATTTAGCAAACATTTTCATCCAAAGCGACTTACAAGTTAGTCCTTGATGCATTCATTAAGGCATTTTGTATTATTTTGCTAATTTTGTTAGAGAATGTATTTCTTTGTACTTACATCTCTGAACTGGACCATGCCCAGTTCTCCCAGTTCACTGACGCAGCAGTAGGCTGCCTCTGACTGGAGGAACAGCTGAGCTAGGGTCATCTCTTCGCTCCTGAAGAGTTCCCCCATGGTGACTGCTGCCTCCTCTCACACTCACTCCTGCTGGGAAGTCACTCTTGTTAATATTACTATCACCCTAAGTGCATTTTGCGTATTTTGCCTATGTAATACTTTTTCACTGATTTACATGTAAAGACGATTGTATATGTTGGCCTCTCTAATCGTATTGAGTAGACATACACCCAACATACAGACACACCGACCATCGGATCACGCCTATACTCTCAACGAGGCCTGCCGGGTGGGCCTGTACAACAATCTAAACGAATAGAGGCAGAATTACAGAACATAATGAACCATTCGTTATCATTATTGGTCATTTACAATAGAAGCTGGTGTTTTAGATGGCATGGGCCTACGCCGTGGTCTTTGGTTGCAGACTGATATATTTATAGCATCTTGTCGCATTGCCCTTCATGAAGGACGCCATGATGAGGCGGCTCAGAGCGTCTGCTGCTATTTGAGCCACAAATACGATATTTACACTTATCCTCCTGCCGAGCCGCGTCCAAACACATTTGATATTGAAATATTGAATGAATCCAATTAAATTACTCTATCGTAATATTGCTTAAACCACGGAGCAAAATATGACCCAATATCGCAGCGTAGGCGCACCTGTTTTACAGGTTCAATCTGAACCCACCGCACATTGTACTCCGGTAGGTCAACACATAAACAATGATAAATCACTCTTTCGGACAGCATTTTTGCACATTGACCACCACATCTACCACTGCGACGGTAAACCCGTCGACATCTAAGCATCCTCTCTCCTCCTGATCCTCAGGTCGGATCTAAACGCGCGATGGCGTGGACGACGAGACGCATGTTCGAAATGAAGTATCCCGAATAAATATCCCAAATAAAAACATGACAAACGAGCAAATTGTGTCATTTCTTACGGTAATAAATGTGTACGGCGGAGATTTCCCCCGGACCTGCCAACGCCAGCTGTCTCTTCTGTATCTCCTTGCTAGGTCGAATCTGACGTCACGGAGATAAACCTCGCGGGTCACGTGACTCGCAGGGATGCTGCGAGTGGTCCAGAGGTCCAGTGGTCCAGACAGACAGGAGACCCTTTCCCGAAACGAGAGTGGCTCTTACTCCATTCATTCACCATGGGTCGTTGAATCAATGACTTTATTTATTGAATCAAATTGAATTTGCGAATGGAACGATTGCGTCATATTCATGCGCATCTGAGAACAAACAGCAATACAATTTTTATTTTTTTAATTTTTTTTCAAATAACAACACCTCTTCAGATCTCGCAAATAAGCATTTGCCAGAACGCAGAGAAGCATTAAACAAACGGCCAAGTGTTGAATCAGAAGGCTATACTACTACAGGACCCTCCAGGGTTTTTTCCCTCTCCAAGAAGCTTCAATAGCTCCTTCACGCTCCCTCGAGCTGCTCCGGGTTAACCCAGGACACGTGGCCGCCCGCCAGCCCGCCATTTTAGGAGCACGGAACTCCCATAATGTACATCAATTACGACCCGAGCATCGGGAAAAAAACACCTTTTTTTTTTATAAAACAACCACGGTTGGCCTCATTAAAATGTCCCTGTGCTGTCCATAACAAGCAGGGTTTGTTTTGGTAGGCCGTGTGTGTTGGTAGG
>NW_028179969.1:0-9528 GCF_964030765.1 Micromesistius poutassou | reverse complement strand
CGGCCCTGGGGCTCAGCCACGACTGCGGGCTGCTGCTGGGAGCCGTGCTGGGGCTCCCAGCGCGCGCCACCGGGTCGGGGTAAGGCAACACTGGTACGCCCACACCGTGGGACGTGTGTCTGAGCTGGCCCAGACTCTGGGCCTGTTGCATAGCTAAGCGCCTCACGGGGGGCCCCGGGGGGCGGTCTCGGCCCTGGGGGGCCGTGGGCACCTCCAGCTGCAGGAGTCCGGGGCTGGAGGGGTCTGACATGGGCGGGAGGTGCAGGCGGCTGGGGGGCAGCGAGTGAGGGGGGTAGGGGGGCGGGTCTGGGAGGTCCTGGGGGTGATGCAGGGGATGGTGCGGCGGGTAGATGAAGCGAGGACCCTCTAGACCCAGGAAGGGGAACTCATGAGGCTGCCAGCTCTCGGGCGAGCGAGGCACGGGGCTGTGCGTGAGCGAGAGCGAGTGGCCGGAGGCGGTGTACTGATGGTGCTCCATGTCCCCGCTCTCCTCCGGGATGGAGGGGTAGCCGAACGGCCCCCCGTCGGCGGTGCCCGGGGGGGAGGACAGCGCCGAGCTGCGGGGGCTGATGTCGGGCATGTAGAACGGCGGCGGGATCCCTGATTCGCCGCGGCTGCCGAGGTACCCGTAGAACGGGCCCTGCGGGAAGCCCCGGTAGCGGGAGGCCGGCGCCTGCCCCGAAGCGTGCAGCGTGCCGCCCTCCGCAAAGCTCATACCTTCCATGGCGCGGTGCAGGCGGGGGCTGTAGTTGGGGGGCTGGGTGGACTCCAGGCTGGAGGAGGTGGGGGACAGCTGGGGCCGCAGCGTGGGCATGATCGGGGGCAGGGGCCCCGGGTCGAAGTCGTTCTCCTCGTCCGACTGCCGGAACTCGGGGTACATGTCGGACTCCTCGGCGAAGGGGAAGCCCTGGATGCGGCGGGCGGGCGGGCTGGCGTCCATGATGAAGCGGCCGTCGGGCCCGCGGCTGATGAGCTCGATGGGCGTGGTCACCTCCGCCTCGTGCTTGGACACGCTGTACTTCTTGCTGGCGATGGCGCGCTTGGTCTTCTTGTAGAAGGACAGCTCCTTGTCCTTCTCGCGCAGCGGGCTGGGCAGCTTGCGCACGTAGAGGCCCGGCCCGTGGGAGCTGTCCGAGGAGAGGGAGCGCGGCCGGGACGGAGGGGAGCTCTCGGGACTGATCTTTCCTGAGGAGAGCCTGGAAGAGAGAGAGGAGGAGGGGAGGGGGGGGGGGGGGGGGGCGGGGAGGGGGATGGGGGAGGGGAAACACACGGGAGACACACGCCACCGCGGGGTCGACACGTCAAAAGCGCCTAGCCACACGTCAACGTCGTTGGGGTGAGACCGACACTAAGGCAACACAACCACAGGCGTAAGAAAGAAAAAAGAAAAAACGGCCGACACAAGCAAAGTAAAACGGTGTGGAGCAGACGTTCCGGAGGCTGGACAAGATGAGGCCAAACACCAAAGCCATGATGACAGCACACCCAGTCAGCCACGATTGAACCGCACGATGAGGATGACCGGCAGCGGCATCAGCATCCAGCGCAACGCTGCAGCTAATGAGCCACGCCGAAAAAGGGGATGGGATGAGAGGGGGAGAACCGTCTATGCAACCATGACAACCGCCTCACAGATCGCCGATTCCCCATCACCACTTGCGTTTTTTTTTTTTTTTTTTTTTCTTTCACCAAGGCCTATTTGCATATGCTGCACAAAACGCTGATGTGAGCGAAGCGCTGCGTGATAGGACCGCTAACCAGGCCTCTGAACAACCATCACTCCCACAGACCAGGAGCAGCCAAATCTCCGTCCTTGTTATCTTAATCTGCCGCTGAATGGAAGAGGATGGCTCAGACGTTTACACAGAGCGCCTTCACCCACTACTGTACATGCAGCTTAGCCGACGCCTATCCGAGCCATCGTACAGGGCATGCAAATAGGCCAGTGGTGCACTAAAGCAAACACTCATTGTTGCAACTCCATTGTTTTTTCCTATGCGATGCATAAACCATGCAGCCAATGCAGCCAGTGCAGTGCAGCACACGTTTTGGGTTTTATGGTGCGGGAGGGATGGGGAGTGGGGGGGTAGTGGGGGGTAGTGGGGGGGGGGGGGGGGCACTCACAGGGGGCTGGCTGGTGGGGGCAAGTAACTGCTCCTGGCAGGCTCATCCCAGCAGGGTTCTACCCCTGGCAAGGGAGTGAGAGGAGGCCTGCGGTGGGAGACAAACAACACGGCCCTGGTACGTAAGTTTTCCCTTTTGGTTTTCTGTTTGTTTATCGGTACAAATATGGGAATGCTTTGACAAGACAGACTGAGCAAACAGACCGCCAGGGCCACTCTTTAAAATAACAATCTGCTCCAAAGAATTGCTGGAATCTATTTTCTATGCAGCTTTTCAATGCAGTTTTCTAATAACCGAATCGAGAGTTAGTTAGAAGAAGCGACTAAATGGTTTTGGTTTCGGAAATGGTATTTTAACACGGAAACACGTAGGACACAGAAAAAGGTTTTCTTTGGAAAAGGTTGACATTCGAATGCAGTCATACAGAGTACAGGATTGGTTTTGAACACAGACAGACACACGGACAGCGCTGGTATTGTACGGTCAATGTGCGACTTCAGTGCTAAATTAAAAATAGCCACTTTCAAACACTGCAAGAACCATGCAGAAGGCAGACAGCTTTAAAGGGTAAAGAATACAGATGAATCAAAGATCGATACGTGGACTGCAGCATTGGCACTCAGGATAATGTGGTTGAAATGCTGACTCGGCTGGGCCCGATTGTAACCCCTCTCGGGATCCACCAGAGGTCTCTATTGTACACATCCCTTTCATCCTTTACAGATAACCTTTAAGGTTTTATCTAGAGTCCGACTCCTTTAACTTGGTAGAAATGGTTTGCTTTATTTACAGACTTGACCCTCACAGCGATTTGTTGACGAGGGCGAAAAACTGTTGGTGAACTCACTGCAAGGTGGGTCTTTGGTGGCTACACCAAAACCTGTTGCTTTTGTATCGCTTTTTTTAGTTTGGCTCTTCAGTTTTTGCTTGACTTGACTGGAACTGTCCAGATCTGTCACGTCGACTCTTCAAGTTCAGGTGTGAGTGCTAATAACCAATCAGGCGGTCCAGATATAAAGAGCCCCATTTCTCCTCCAATCATCTTCATCTTTCCTCATCTCCCCTTCATTCTCCACGGTGACACTGAACAAGCACAATGTGAGCTACCTCTAGCGGATGAGCTGTGCGCGCCGCTGGCAGTCGCTACTTACGGTGACTCGATGCTTTTCCTGAAGTGTGTCACGGACAAAGGCGGGTCTGCGAGGGGGGAGACAGACAGGAAACAGGAAACAAACAAACGAAGCACAACAACAAGAGATCAAAGTCGGTATCTCGTCCACGGGGGTGGGGTGGGGGGATGTGGTGCAGGGGCGGTGTGTAAAATGGCGGCGTGCGCGTAATACTCGGTGTATCTACCAGTGTGCATCCGACCTGGTTTACGCTTCAGCTTGCGGCGGTGCTGCTTGTTGACGAAGCACGCGGCTAGCGTGCTAAAGAGCACCGCCGCGGCCAGGAAGCAGATGGTGGCCACCACGCCCGCCACCACGGGCCGCGCCAGACCCTCGTCCACCACCTCCGCGGGGGCGTACAGGTCTGGGGGGGGGGGGGGGGAGACGGGAACGTCAGGAATGATGTGGTGGGGACATGTCACAGTGTTCTACCAACATATACCGAATGTTTTTCCTTCTCGTTTTCGACTCCCTTTAACGTTTCAACTTGAGTTTAAAAACGATTTATTTTATTATAGCTATTAATGTATTATTGTTTACGTTTTATTTATAAAATGTGTTGCTTTTATTTTTCCATTTCTCTGAAGCTTTATTAGTAAAAATGTACCGCTACAGTAACTGTGTATGGTTGTCAAAGCATTATTAATATATATACATTCCTTTTTAGTCATTTTAGTCAGAGGCTTACATACGAAGTGACTTTCAGTGAACGTTCAGGGGGCAGGGAGGTCTGGTCTCCGAGGACCTTAAGGCCGCCCCACACTACAAGATTTTTTAATATTATGCGATTTTTGAGTCGGATGTACACCACACACATGAAGAGAATCTCAGCCCATTTGTTGCTCTCCGATCGTAAATACAAATACATGAGATTCAAACACAAGACAGAACACCACACACTATAGGAAAATCTTGTCCGATAATTGCCCGCTGCAGGGCCGTGGAGGTAGAACTAGAGCAACTTGCGTCAACAGTCAAAATGGATCAGCGTCTTTTGACAGCAGTTGTTTCCACGGTGCTTATGCTTACACAATATCAGAGAATATCTGCGTCAGTTCGGCTGCGGCGCAATTAATGACTAAAGATCATAAACACGTCGGAAGAAAAAAACATTTATTTTGACAGATGTGCCTGAAGTTACTAGGTTACAACCTCGTTGATGACCAACATTTAGAAAAACATGTAGGCCTACTTTTAATTCAGCCTTGGGTGAATTTGAAGCATATAGTGTGTTGGACTCAAAACTGCTTTTAGATTAAAATAAGTAATGCTGACTGTGAGTCTGTAGCAAATCCTACATCATTATTGTTGTAGTATTCAACCATTAGCAAGGTGACACTGATTTGCTATTGATAGGCCTACCATAGATAGACTGTATAATATTACCGTTAGTGAATTGCATAGGGGTCGATGTGAGCTCATGAATATTCATGAGCAAATGCAAACTGAATGGCTGTACAAGTGTTCTGAGACACGGCTGCGAACCGGCAACTTTAAAAAAAAGTAGTGCCGGTTTGGTGACGGTTCCGTGCCACTGCTGTATCCAGTGGAATAGCCTACATTGACTATAATGGTTTCTAATGTCTTCGGCAAACGTTTTTATTGCCGTGCCGCTTCCGTGACGGTTCTGGTGGAAATTGCCCTTCACTCAACATTCCGAAAATATCTATCATGTTGGATAACCCCGATTTTGTGATCGGGTGCTCTTGGAGTTGATGAGATTATCTTAGAACTATCTTAGAACCCTACGGCAGACAGGATCATCTTGGCCGATTTTCGTCCAGATTCGGAACGCCACCCCGATGATCGTAAGGGGCAAATCGGGCAGGATATCGGGGACATTTCTCTTGTAGTGTGGGGTGAGCTTTAGAGTTCAAACCCAGAACCTTCCGTCTTGGGAGTCCCGCCCCCTAACCACAACTGCATCGTGATAGAGTAATACTGACCGGTGCTGGACACGCCCACCACGTTGGAGCTCTCGCTGATGAGGTCATCCATGACGGCCATAACCCGAAACTCATACCAGGACTCCTGAACAGCAACACGAACCAAACAAACAAACACACAACAGACACGCATTGGATAATGAGCGCACTATGACAACAACTCCGCAGTGTCGGCTCTTGTGTTTCTCAGGGTGTGTTTGTAACATGTTGGGAGTTTTGCACTCATGTCAATTCAGGTCTGTACTTCTAAACAATATTTGCGACATAATCTATGAACGTGTTATGGATTTAATGCTATGATCATATAGGAGCCTACCATGGGCTTTTGTTATGCGATCATAGTGAATCACGACAAAAAAAAAGAAAAAATGGTTTAGTTATTTTGAATTTAGCCTCCATTTGTACACGTTTTATTGTGTTATTGCGCTTGCACATCACCCCCACAAACACAGACACACATCGGAGCAGTGCGGCACGTCCGTTGCGTGTTGCGGGCTGTGTTAGGAGGAGGTTTCTCATTGGTCATCGTATCGCTGCAGATCAACTCAGCTCAGCGCTCTATGGTCAGGGGTCGGTCGCGACAGCACCTCAAGACGTTTACAGTGACGCCCCGTGCGGGTAAACACACACACACACACACACAGCTCCATGTTTAGAAGTGTCCGGTGCAACTCCGAGAAAATAGAACTGTTGTGGTTGTTTGGCATATTAGTCTCTACTATTTGTACACGTTGCATTGTGTTCTCTTGCTTGCACGTCACCCCCACAAAACCTGACACACATTGGCCCGGTCCCGAAAGCATGTTGCGTGTGGTTGGCTGTGGTAGGCACAGGCTCCTAATTGGCCCACTTCAGTAAACATTTCATCATTGGGTGTTGGTTGCGGCGGCACCACAAGGCGTTTACAGTGACACCCAGTGCGTGGAAACACACACACACACACACACACACACAGACAGCTCCGTGCTCAGAAGCTGGACCTCTCCCTCTTCACTCACCCACCCCCCCCGCCCCGCCCCCGCCCCCTGCCCCCGCCCCCGCCCCGCCTGCCCCCCCTACACCCACCTGGACGAGGTCGCGGGCGATGAGCTCGGTCTCGGTGGCGGGGATCAGGTCCTCTAGCACCTCCCAGCGCTCGCCCAGCCGGAACTCCACGATGTAGCGGTCCACGGGGGAGGAGTGGTTGGCGGGCGGCAGCCAGGTGAGTAGCACCCCGTGCTGGGTGCGGTTGGCGGTGAGGCACCGTGGTGGCGTGAGGAGAACCAGAGGCTCGGGGGTGCTCAGCGGGGAGCCTGCGGAGCGCGCAGGGAGGGGGGGGGGGAAACGGGGACGGGGAACGGGGGGACAAGCGCGTTACGCCGCGTTCACACTACATCCGTCCGTCAACGGGTTGACGTATCCGTGTGTTGTCCCGGGTTGTATTACAAAGGCGATTTCATTGGACAGTGTACTTTATGCGTATGTTTGCATAGCGCGATCTGATTGGCCGAGGGATCCGTCGCCGCCTGAGAAGTTGAACATTTCTCAACTTTTTGACGCAGGCAACGGAGCCGACGGGACGGACGGGACCCACAATGCACTTCGAGAGCGGCCCATGGAAAGTCAATGAGATCCGTCAACGGATGGATGAGGTGTGAACGTGGCGTTATGAACACACACACAGGGGGGGGACGGGGGGCATGCGCGTTAGGAATAACACACTGAACAGGGTGGGGTTTCAGCTCAGTGCGTTTGGGCTTCAGGAAAAAGATGGACAGTGGCGTTCAGAAATCGCATATTAGGAAACAAGATGGACGACGATTCCCGATTTCTGATCTCGAAATCGGATTTGAGATCGGAAATCGGGAATGGTCCTCCATCTTATTTCCTAATATGCGATTTCCGATCTAGGTTCCCGATCAGAACAGCGCTCTAGTTCCCCGTTTCATGATGGAGGAGGAGCAAGAGAAGAAGGATCCTCTTCTGCCTCTTACTCTCAACATAGACGATGGCAACAGCTGCTCTGTCAATCAGTTACCGTAACAACATGAGCAGAGAAGCATCAAGAGCCAGCGACCCCATCAACGAAGGAAACACATTAGCTGACGACATCGTATAGTCGAATTATTCTTTCCTAACACGATTTCTGGAACTGAAAGTACATTTTCTGTTTTCTGTTTTCTGTATGTAACGTATTTATCATAATGACATGGTTACGTAATGTATTCATTAGGAACAAATTGAATGAATTATAAAAAAATATAAATCTGTATAATGCATCATGTTAATAGTCAAAATAATATCATCATAATCACCTTCATTATCCACACCACCATTAGCAGTAGTAGTAGTACTAGTAGTGGTAGTATTAGTAGTTGTAGTCGCGTTAGTAACACTCGTAGTTGTAGTAGTAGTGTGTCCATCTTCATTTGATACGATGTAGCCAATTACCTTCCCTTGATTACGTATTTGAGTATCGCCTTCATTTCAGTAGCAGCAACATGGAACTAATCTTTCTACTTGTTTATCAGTTGAAATGAATCACTAGAGGGCGCTATAGTCCACAGTCCAACAATCTGGTGGTCGTCCAAATCCCAGAAGTCGTTAAAACCGGAAACTCATTAAAAAACAAAGTAGGCCTAAACCCTGGCTAGCGACCGGAGGCCCCTGACCCCGCGGTGACCCTGAGGTCACGACCCCGGCCGGCACCCACCTGCGGTGTTGACCGTCACCACCTCGCTGAAGGGCCCGGTGCCCAGCTTGTTCTGGGCCAGCACGCTGAACTGGTACTCGGTCCTGGTCTCCAGCCCCGTCACCACCAGCCAGGTCCCGGAGCCCGACACCGGCATGGAGTGCCAATCGTGGGGCCCGAAGTCGATCCTCTTGGACCTGGGGGGCCAGGAGGAGAGACAGGAGGGGAGACAGGAGGAGAGACAGAGGGGAGACAGGAGGAGGGAGAGAGGGGAGAGGGGAGACAGGAGGAGAGACAGGAGGGGAGACAGGAGGAGAGACAGAGGGGAGACAGAGGGGAGACAGGAGGAGAGACGGAGGGGAGACAGGAGGAGAGACAGGAGGGGAGACAGGAGGAGAGACAGGAGGAGAGACAGGAGGGGAGACAGGAGGAGAGACAGAGGGGAGACAGGAGGAGAGACAGAGGGGAGACGGGAGCAGAGACAGAGGGGAGACAGGAGGAGAGACAGAGGGGAGACAGGAGGAGAGACAGAGGGGAGACAGGAGGAGAGACAGAGGGGAGACAGGAGGAGAGACAGAGGGGAGACGGGAGCAGAGACAGAGGGGAGACAGGAGGAGAGACAGAGGGGAGACAGGAGGAGAGACAGGAGGGGAGACAGGAGGAGAGACAGAGGGGAGACAGGAGCAGAGAGAGAGGGGAGACAGGAGGAGAGACAGAGGGGAGACAGGAGGAGAGACAGAAGGGAGACAGGTCAGCCAACACTGCTGGATCCGTCCATCTCGCTATCCATCTAGTCAAACATAAGTTAATATATTTATGTATCCACCATCCATCTAACTATCCAACCATCTAGACTAGACAAACTAGCTATCCATCCATCTAGACTCAAACATAAGTTAATATGTATATATACATATCCATCATCCATCCATCAAGATAACTTATATATCTACCTATCTGTCTGTCTGTCTAACTGCCTACCTATCCATCTATCTATCTATATATATATTTATTTATTTATATACAAACCTATCCATCTATCTATCTATCTATATATATATTTATATACAAACCTATCTATCTAGCTATATATGTCGACGACGGTGTGGAAGAGAGTGGCTGATGGTTTACAGTCTGCCGTGGCCTGTGAGTATAATGAATAATAAGCCAATCACAACCAGAGGAGACAACGGGTTCCAGTTGTTCTAAAACAATATAGCGCACGTAGCCAGCCGGCACTCGAGCACAGAGCGGCCTCCCCTGCTCTCCACTGCAGTGAGATAGTATCCGTTCTCCCTGCTCGCCGTAAAAAATGTGTTCTGGCAGGTAATGATCCCAGTTAACTGGGTAATTAGATAGCTCTGATCAACACATTCATAACCACGGACCCCTGGCGCCGCGCTGCTCGGCTTAGAGTTTGCTTGTTTCTGCTGAGAACGCAATCATCTCTGCCCGAGAGTGTCAAGAGGAACTCACATCTCTTTATGAACACTAACTTCACCGGACTTGGGACGACTCTCCCTTCTCACGTAGGGGTGCTCAACACGCCCAGTGTTTCATCATGTTCCCCCGTGGCGTGAAATACACCCCAGCTTACCGAATAAACGCAAATACTCCT
>NW_028179970.1:0-19310 GCF_964030765.1 Micromesistius poutassou | reverse complement strand
TATGGAGACTATAGAAGAAAAGTAGACAGACAGCATTTTGACAGAAACAGTCGCAACCTAATTAGGCATAAACAACAGAGTTACATAAATATAAAAACACAAAAGCATCGATGAGATAGACACTAATAGAATAGATAGAGGCGCATGAAATACTTCAAATTACAAGAAAATGGTAGGGCAAAAACATGATGGAAAGCTTTCCAGAATCAAACGGCAACACGACCGTTTAAATAAACCAATAGCAGAGGGCGGGAGCTGTGACCGAGTCTCGGTGCACAATAAAGAAAACGACAATCATCGCCATCGAGGCCGGGCCCCCCGGGCCCCCCCCCCAAAAGGCCCCTGATCAAAAGCCAACACTTCCAACCCGACAAGAGCCAGAAATCAATCCAGAACCTCCTCACTCTCTCCCGTCCGATCGACCATTCCACAAGAAGAAAGAGAAACAGCCCAGATCGAGGCTCCCTTGGTGATTGGGGAGTTCATTTCTCTCTCATCATATATATCTCTCAGAGCACCGGTTCTTCTGTATGAGCGTAGAAGGGCCCTCCTGTGAGTGCTCGAGCTGAAGCGGGGCGGCTCAGAGATCAGCGTCTGAGTGTGATGGGGCCGCTGGGGGGGGCCACACCGGTCGATCCCCCAGACACATGGGCTCAGCAGGGCCTGAATGCCTCAGGAGGACTATTGAGTTCTCTGATTGTTTTTTTCGACTCCCTGAGGGTTCCTGCCCGCCCCCCCCCCCCCCCCCAATGTATGTTTAATGACGATGCGTAGTGGAGCACAAACACTGGGCAGAAAAGTTTAGTTTATAGCACAGTCTCTTCGTAATGACACAGAGGGAGGTAGAGAGTGCTATAGATCGTGTAGAGGACGTGGAGGACTTCTATAAATTAACATTGATGGGTCCAAAATGGCCGCCGAACAAACCCATTAGTGTTTTGACTCCCTCCTTTAATGTTTTCGTTCTCCGCTATGAGTGCCGTACTCAGACTAAACTTCGTTCAGCCTCTTCTGTAAAACCCCACTGCAGAATACATGCCGAATCTTCAGCCCAGTGTCCTCATTAAAACCAAACTCTACACAAACACACACACCAGAGAACAAGAGACGTGTACTTCCACGTATTGCAGTAGAAACATTAATGGGACTTAATATGAAGGGAGATACACGGCAGCCAAGTGAGTAAGCAAAGATAAATCATTTCATCCACATTATCCTCCACTACTAAGGGGACACACACACACACACACACACACACACACACACACACACACACACACACACACACACACACACACACACACACACACACACACACACACACAAGAAAGATGCTGACTGGCAGTTTAAAGGAGGCCGGGAGTGTATTTACTGAGCCCATTCTGGGGGACTCTATGAATGAAAGGCTGCGCGTCTGGGAGAGGACAATTTATGTGTGCCTCAGCAGCCCTGGCCGTCGGAGATAAGGGCAGGAAGATAATCCCCGATAGGATGATAATCACGAGGTGGAACGGACGGTCGAAAAATATATATATTTTCATGTATTTTTTATAAATGTGTTGCGTTGGCTGCACAGGGTTGTGGAAGGTGGATGTCACTCCTAGGTTGGCGCTTGCTTGCTGTTAGCTTCCTGAATACAACAGAATGAGTCACCAGGAACCAACGCTGGACATATAGTTCACCTGGCGGCCATAATGGGGAGCATAAAGAAGGAGTATAATTCCTCCCCATCCCCAGTGTAAATATCAATCGGTTAAACGTGACGTCGGTCCAAAGCCGTGTCAGGTTTTCGTATGAATTGAAATTGGGAATATCACTTTAAACTGGGACCATCACGTTAAACTGGGACGATGGCCGATGAATGAAAGGTAAGATCTGAATTTAAATTTGCACTTGAATGGATTTTAGGGTCGCTTCTCTCCACTCCCACAGCCAACAAGACCACACCTCCTCACTGCACCTTGTGCTCATCAGAACAACATCAGTCCCCTGGACCTGACCTGAGTGAGGGCTGGAGTGAGGGCTGGAGTTAGAGCTGGAGTGAGAGCTGGAGTGAGAGCTGGAGTGAGAGCTGGAGGGAGGGCTGGAGGGAGGGCTGGAGGGAGGGCTGGAGGGAGGGCTGGAGGGAGGGCTGGAGGGAGGTCTGGGGAGGGGTCACACTGGAGGACAGTGCAGAGGAGTTATACAGCTCTTAGCTTGTCACTTTCATAGCCTGGCAGTGCAGATTTTAATGAATCCATAGCTTGCTATATTGGCTGGGTCTGTGGATGATTACCTGCAAGATTGCATACATAAAACCGCCTCCTGTGAAGGGCGTCCAATCCATTGTGGAGGGGAACACGTGAGTGCTAGGAGACGCTGAGAGAAAAAACTAAACGCATGCAAGGTCACATGATCAAGTGCGTGTGTTAACATGTACACACACACACACACTAACCGTCCTTTCTTGGATGGGCTACTCAACACTTTCTATAGAAATGACTCAATCCCCATTAGTTTCACTGGTTCTGCAAAGACTGACACACACACACACACACACACACACACACACACACACACACAGGATAGATTTGCACACAAGGAAATATTTTCAGATGCAGATCAGTTTTTCTCTGCTACAATACTTTCATTCAGAAATGCCTGTGCTGTCTTTTTTAACGCTTGTGCGTGCGTGCGTGCGGACATGAGTTCAGTAGGACAACGGCTTAGAAACTGCTTTGAACCACAGAAGCCACCGGGGAAGAACCGACAGACAGAGCGTGGGGGTGGGAGGTTGGTTGGTTGTTTGATGACAACGAGTGGGGGTGGGGGTGGTGGTGGTGTCACAGGGGTGGGGGGGGGGGGGGGGGTGTTTAGAAATCAATACCCCTCTCGGCTACAGCAGGGAACGCGTGGCGATGCTAGGTGCAGCGCCCGGTCACCACGGCGACGAGAGGCAGAGGAGGCTGCGAACTCTCTCGCTGATTGAGGAGGCGGAGCCGTCCTCGACGGAGTCCGAGCTCGGGATGGATGGATGGGGGGCCCGTGTCACGGGTCAGAGGCCCCCCCCCTCATTCAACTGGATGGGCTAATAGAATAGAACGGGGCCCAGCCGGCAGGGCTGAGAGGGAAGCAGCTGCACTGTCAGCTGGATGGGGGGAGACAGGGGCCAGACAGACCCACAGGACCACAGGACCACAGGCTGCCTCTGGGTCCAGAGGGGGAGAGACAGGGGGAGAGACAGGGGGAGAGACAGGGACGGACCCACAGTCCGACAGAACCACAGGCTGCCTCTGGGTCCAGAGTCGTACTCGGCTCTTTAAAAAGGATTGAATATGCAATCAAAGAAGGCGGAAAAATAGATTGTGGTCTCAAAATGAAATTTAATTTTGCACTAACTACTGTCTACAGGTAGCCTGGGAACCAGACCAATCTGTTAGACCCCCCCGACTGTTCGGACAGACCTGGCCCGGGTTTGGCCAATCACAACCTTTTATCTGATATGGGTGATGATGATTGAACAGAGGAACGACCTATAGGAGCGCGGTTGAGGCACGTTCCATTGCTCTGATTGGTTGAGGGTTTATCCAATAGCTTCCGGAGGCTGTTTGGTCTGCTCTGGTGGATAACGTTCCTTGGAAATTGAAAATGATCCGCAGGGTTCCAGTCGAATACGCTTTTCCGAATTGGTCTGGCGAGGTCAGGCTGGTATCATTTTGTTTTTCGTGGATTTCTGCGATTTTTCTCAGGACAAAGTCAAGAGTCATTTCCAGGTAAAATTCCACTACATCTACAATTCATCATAATACCATAATCTACACTTAGAATAGATGATGAAAGCCTAAGGGAATATACAGTATATATTCATTATATAGTTCTTTCCAGCTTAATTTGCAATGAATGAATATCGTCTCTAAAAAGGTTGAATGATAATTATGCAAAATCTTCTTTGGCTCTTCAGGTAATGAACATCTTTACGGCACTGCCAACTGCAGAGATTCCGACCTCTGTCGTAGACAAAGGGCCAAGAAGGAGAATACCACAAAGGATGCCAAGAGAAGGGAATACCACTTGTTTTTTTAGGGAATCCAAGTCAACATCGTATATGATGAGCGCCATGGTGCCATTTAATCCCCAGAAAGAAAGAGAGATCTGGAGAGGGAGAATATGATGTTTGCCTGAGGGGGACCAGAGCCTGCTGTCTGAAGAACAAGCCGCAGACCGGGGGGCGCCAGTACTGAGGCCAGAGGAACAGAGACCAAGATCAAGAGGAAATCCCTCGAGTGAACAGATACAGAGAGAAGAGGGAGAGAGAGGGAGAAGAGAGGGAGGAGGGACACAGAGATAAGAGAGGGAGGAGGGAGACAGAGAGGGAGACAGAGAGACTAGGGAATGACAGAGAGAGAGTGAGGGACGGACAGAGAGTGACATAGAGAGAGAGAGAGAAGTAGAGAAAGCGAGAAACAGACAGTGAGACAGAAAGCGAGAGACAGAGAAACAGAGAAAGAGAGAGACGACAGAAGGCATGAGTCACTGAATCTGCTCTGCAGCATCACCAGAACATGTCATGTGATGCAGAGCATGGTCCGCTGGGTGTGTGTGTGCGTGGCCGTGCGTGTGCGATTAGGGTAATAGACCATCTGATGGAACACACTCTGAGAGCGAAACCTAAAGCGTGACTCTCTTCCCTGTGGGACAGCACAGCGCCGGGGCCATATGCGTCGCGAGAATGAAAATCGTTTATCGGCCCAAGAAGACAACTGTGTGGCCTGCTGACATCGCCGGCACAGAGACCACGAGGCCGCCACAGTTCAGACGTTTTATGCGCCTTCCTGCAAATGAAAGCTTGAAAAGGAAGGAAAAAGGAAACCGCACAGTATGCAAGCGCACAGACCCGTTATTAAACACCAATCCTGTTTCAGAGCGGATAGCATCATGCGCTTCAGAAATTAAGCAAATTATTATTATTGAGGTCAAATCCGAGCGGACCGCTCAAACACGTCTGCGTCAATGCAAAGGAGCGGATCCGGGTTTAACAGCCCAAACGGTGAGTGCTCATTTGGGATTTCTCAGTGGTTTCTCATGCGTGGTCGAAAAACATTCACCTCGCCTCGGTGGAATGGGCACCAGCCTACCCCACTGCAGATCAGGACAGGCCACACAACCGCAAACAGAAGAAAAAAAAAACTGCATCACACATAAATCTTTGAATGCTGAAAAAGGAAAAAATTAGAGAGGCTAGACGTGTGAAAACAACGCTCGCATAAATATCTTTTATTATCGTGAGAAGTGTAAAAAAATGAATTGAAGTTGGCTTCCACCCGTGACTGAGGTGGAACTCGAATCCACACCTTGACAGGTCCACCACAGCCAAGTCTGTTACAGGGAAAATACGGCCGACAAGGGCCCCACTGGTTTAGTCACAACAGGCCCAGCTGGCGTGACTGACTGACTCCTCTCCCATGCCTGTGTGTCTGGTTTCAGCCTGTATTCTGCATGCGTTCCACTGCAGGTGTAAGACATGTGTGGGTTTGGTGTCGTTTTCCACCGCCGCTCGGTCGGTTATGACATGAGGCCAGACATAAATAGAACAGGGCTTTTATCGAGACGATGTCTGGACCCGGGACCAACGACCAAACATTGATTGATTTATTGGGTAAGCAGTGTAAACATGAACATACCGCCCTATACTGTAAATATACTGTGGCTGTTGACCGTCTAGCGCACATAGGATTGAACTTAGATTAACCTTAATGATCCATCTGGAGTACACAACCAAGACTGAAGACCTGAGAAACACAACAGTCGTCTTAACATCGTGTCATTTAAAGGGGTGATATTATTGTCACCAGTTGTGAGTGTGATTGGCCATTCCTCCTGGATGTATGATGGATAGTAGGCATGGGCAAAACGATTATTTTTCCGGGAATCAGTTCTTTCAGTTCCCTTCACTATCACAAATCGTTCGTTTGATTTGTTCGTTCAGTTCGTTCAGTCATATGGTCTGTTACGTCATTTGGCAGGGAATCTCAGGTGTCTGGCCTCACCCCTTTGCTCTTAAATATGAGGTACGCCCGCAAATGGAGCCTTTTAAAACACCAGAAGGTCTCAGACGGTGACGGTGCTCGGGAAAACAGCTAATTTCTGTAGCATTAGCTTACGACGCCGCTCAAGCATTACATGTGTGTGGTTTTAAGACGAATAGCCCAAGCTGCCTCAACCACCATGAGAACGTTTTAGACTCAATCAATATAAAGTCGAGGGGAGACGAAGCTCTGTTTGTTTGTATCTTTTATTTACGTGACCATATTTTTGTTTTATGTTTAAAAAAAAATAATCTGTTCTCTTGTTTTGGGAATCAGTTCTCGTCGTTCACCTTCGGGATTCGTTCGTTCTGACCGAATCGTTCGCGAATCGCCCATGCCTAATGGATAGATAGGCAACATTTGCTACAGTCCCATGGGAAGGCTGGCAGACTGATCTATCCAGCATATATCTGGGTGGACACTCCCACTTGGGAAGTCACAAAAACAAAGGAAAAGGCTGATTGGTTTGAACAGCTTGTAGTGGCTAATCACACTCACGCCCGGTGGCATAATATCCCCCTCTAAATTAAATAAATTGTTAAAAAAACGGCTTCTCTCCGATGTCCAACAGAGCGCGGCGTGTATATATATCACCCCAAGAACCTCTTTCCACATGAAGAGTGTGACGGAGTGTGACGGAATGTGGTTGGAGTGTGTTGGAGTGCAGGGGCTCGGTTCCCCCAAAAGGCATCACCGAGTGTGTTCCCGCCGCCTTGTCCGGGGTCACGGGGTCACGAGGGGGGGGGGGGGGGGGAGGGAGGGGGTAGAGGAATAGGCCTCTCTTTGTGTGGGACGTCGTTGGAATAATTTAAAACTGCTGTGTGCGATCACATGACCGCCTGAAGGGTTCGCCGTGTGCCTCGTGAAATCACTCCTCCAGCCCCACACCTCAACGCTACATTCTCTCACACACACACACCTTATGCAACTCATTACAAAAACACAATAGGACAGGCTACGCCCGCCTTAACCCAGGTGCCCAGCCCAGGGTGTGCTCACTGAGCTAATTGCGCTGACAACCTGAATGAAAAGCTGTGTGTGTGTGTGACGAGATACTGATACGAGCCGGTCAGTCTTGTGATTGACAGAGACAAAGAGAGACAGTGTGAGAGACAGCGACACACACACACACACACACTCACAGGTTTTTAAGGGAATGCATTTAACAGAGAGATGAATGTTATGGTCAATAAGAATCCCCCTGTTGTAAAGGCTGCTTAACACTTATTCTCCTAGAAACCTAGTTAACCTAGAGGAACGTTGTGTATGAGATGAAAATGTATGCGATGAGATGTATGAGATGAAAAAAAGTTGACATGATCGCCATGTCAACTAGATTAACCCCAATCTAATCTGGGTGTTGCTTTAAGAAAAAAGGTCTTATTATATCCAGCTATGTCAGGATGACATTCAGATGTCCTTCATGCTCTGACCAATAGAAATGCCTTCCAATTTGTCATCGTCGCTTTGACATGTACACCACAGCCCCTCAAGACATATGAAGACACACACACACACACACAGTGAAAGTTGACCATTTGGAGGTCAAACACTCACAATATGACACATAAACACTCACACACACAAAAAAAGCCTATTTCCTCACGCGGTCACCCGGCCATGAAAGCATGCATTGTCTAACACAACACGCACATGCACACACACACACACACTTTTAAATCTGAGACTAGCCCATGTGTCTATGGGAACATACAGGTATAATACACACGATAACATAGACACGCATCGCTATAATAACCCTGTCTGTCTACATCAGTAGAGAGAACCAGAACACAGTCCCAAAGCAAAATAAAGCCTGTTAACCCAGACCTGGCTAACACTTAGCCTAGACCGCGCAGCGCTACAGAAGCTCACCGAGCACACAAAAGAATTGCATTGCGGCTAGCAATGGTAAATAGCAATGATAGCGCTCACAAACAAAGGGAATGCAAGTATTGGCTCTGTACGGTCGGTGTGTCTCTGTGTGTAGGATAGGTTTCATGGCAACCAGGGGAACACACTGCTGTGCATTCTAGGCTCTGGGTGGGGACAGCTTTGACTAATAACAGGGATGGGTTCTTCCTTCTTTTTCTGTTTAAGCCAAGCTCGGCCAACCCAATAAGAAAGTGTGCCCTACTACATTACTCAGACCTCGGCTCCAATTCTTGTCACCTACAATTGTGCCGTTGAGCAAGAAATAAGGTACAAACACATAGTGTTAACGTTCAGCCTCTTCAATCCCATTAGGACCTACGGTTGACCGTGCCTAAGTGCCACATTCATGCGCATAACAACATTCATGTGTTTATTGATTGTGCGTTACGTTGCCTAGTTTTAGCGGGACTCCCATCTGGTCGGCAGCTGTGAATAGGAGTGCATGGGCTATATATATATATATATATATATATATATATATATAAATAAATTACTACACGTTATAACATTACTTGAGCTGCAGCTGCCATCACTACTACTGTTCAGACTGTAGGCTAAACACCACCATGATGAAACCAAATCAAGATGGTCGGGCATGGGAAACAGCCGCTTCACGAGCGTGTCTCAAACCACATTCATAAGGTTGTTCCCACCAAGAGTGGATGTTTACGGGCCTTGAGGAGGTCAACCCCACCTTGATTACTGCACCTGCGTGGGATCTAGGAAGATGGCCAAAACGCGCGTGTGTGCGACGCCGTAGGCAACTTTTGTGCCCATTTCCACTGTAAAACGAAGATAAGAAAGAAATGAAACAACTAGCAAGTGGGAGCATGCATGAGCAATGGGTACGCCTAGTGCTGGGCGGTATACCAGTTCACATAGAATACCGGTGTGTATTGATGATATGAATTTTTCATATCATCACTTACTTGATGTTGTTTTTATTGAAGATCGGCAGGTTGTAGTGGGTGCGGCCGTGAATGAATGAGTGTGTGTGTGTGTGTGTGTGTGTGTGTGTGTGTGTGGCGAGCATATGCAATTTCAAAGTAACAAACCAACTCAAAGTCGATGCATGCATCCACAACTATTCGTTCAAAACCAAATAAACAAATCAAAATGTGCTTCAAATACTTATTTTAAAAACTTGGGAATTAATACGGCACGGTACCGAGCGGTTGAAAACAATGTTGCCGTCTCCTGTGGCTGCCTTGCGCACCTGCATTATATTACTTAATATTACGTTGGAAGTTATGTTTTTATCCCCGCCATGCACGCAAGTGTAAACTTGAGAAGCATAGCTGCATGACTGCCTGCTTTCAGCGCGTATTTATTATTTTTTAACAATTTATTTTTAATTAATCATTTAGATTAGTAGACTAATCAAAAGATTAGTAGTTATCAATTAAGTCCTTAGTGGCAGCACTAGTGAACACCTGATTATGCATGGAAAAAATACAGTGAAAATTTTGAAAAATACTGTGATATCAATTTTTGGGCATACCGCCCAGCACTAGGTACACCACACACACAGTCTCATGCACACACCAGACATAACTCTCTCTCTCTCTCCTGTGTCTATTCTCGCTGCACATAAGACGCTTGCTGAGACTTTAAACAGAGTAACAGGCTTATTTATCTGGGGCCTCTTGGCAAGGGTTGTGTGTGTGTGTATGTGTATGAATGTGTATGTGTATGTGTGTGTTGAACAATTGATAAAGGAAATAAAGAATCTCATTGTGAGGTTTGAATGAGGAAAAACATGAAAAGGGAGGGGGGGGGGGGGAAGAGTGAGAAAGAACGAGAGACTGCTTGCTTCCAAATGATCAATCAATTTTGCACTGACAGCTCGCTACTATTCTTGGACGCTATGTTTAGCTGTTTGGATGCAGGCACATAGTCAAAGACTTCATTTTACATCCAGCCTTCAGAAAGTGCTCAAAATAGAATCACTTAAATAATTCCTTTGTTCACACGAAGTGCCTCACGTATTGCTGAAATTCTAAAGTGAGCTGTTCACCACAAGTGTGCAAGACTAAGCAAGAAGGCAACAGTGCCTATTAATTATTCATGTGATGACATCATGTGTTCTGGCGGCTGACCAGTGAGAAGCCCTCGCTGTTTGTTGTGGGTCTGCCAGGGTGTATCACAAAGACACGGTCGCATGCTGGTCATCAATACACCATTCTATATTTGACTCACTGCAAACGGTCAGCCTACACACAGTTTTTTGCCCACACGTCTGTACGTTGTGTTCTTGTGAAACACAACGTACAGACGTACACACTACTTCACCACAGAAGTAGTGTGGGCTAACTTTCTATTTTTCAAAGACTTCAGGATCATTGCATAGCGTGGGGCAAAGTCAATAAATCCAATCAAACACCGGCAATATAAACCCAAATAGTACACATGCAATTGTTGGCCAATTCCACCACAGTATAATGCTACTACAGGTTAATAACTTGAACGTCACCATCCCCGGTATCAGGTTATTATCAGTAATAAAAAAAATAACAATAAAACCCCTTTCGTATCGCTGTAATGTGTATTAACCATTGCCTCAAATGTAGGACAATAAGAAGCGTGATGCTGGGGTGGCGACACGGCGCCAGCATCACAACACCACCGAGAGGAGACAAAGAAAACCCCAACCCCAACTTAACCAGACAAACCCAAAACATCCGCTGGAGAAAACCTGACCTGGTCAAAACACCCAAACCCTGGATGAAGATCTGCATGGCCGGACACTGTGGTGATTGTCCTCCCGAGACATTTGACCAAACAACATTTGCAGCCATGTCTGTTGTCAGAAGCCGAGGATGAGACCACTGAGCTGACAGCCTGGTTTGTTTACACCGAGCTAGCAGCAGCTAGTCCGCTAAGCACCCTGGAGATACCCCGACAGCTCCTCCGCCGGGACCTGGCGACTGACAGCTGGCCAGAACGGACCGTGTACTGGTGGACCGACCCGCTACTAACTCACAATAAGAGACCGAGCCTCCCGGGTCAGAATAACGGGTCTGTAGGAGCGGAGCGGCGGGACTAAGCCGCCGTGTGGGGACCGATTAGCCGCTAGCTGCGGTCCAGGAGGGACGGAGAGTCCAGAGAAGAAGAATGAAACATAAACATAGTGTATATATATATATATCTATATATATAGATATATATATCATATATCACATAAGATAAAGAGTGAGCAGCACGACGTACCTTAGTGTGTCTGTGTGTCTGTGTGGGTCTGTGGTGAGCTGCTGCTGCTGTTGTTGTGTTGTTCCAGAGAGTTGTGGAAGGCGATCCTCGCTGATCCCCTTCTCGTGTGGTTGTGGGAGCGGACCTGACTGTGAACACAACGTCCTACGTCAACACGCTCTACGTCACTACGTAACCACGTCCTTCGGGGATGACACCGCTCGCACGAGCGCCCGGGCGCCAATCAGAGGGCGTGAAGTAAACACGTGTCCAATGGACGGAAACACAGGAGAAGGGAATCTGTTCAATCAGAAGTGGAGCGGATTCACTCTTTGTGGAGTCCTCGCTGCTGTGACATCAGATAATTAAATTAAAATGACTCTCGTTGATAAAGCACGTTATTAGTTATATAAGTGTTCACAACGATTACTAAGGCTTAGCTACTTAATACTGTACATTTGTTTCTAATGTATTATAATATGATAATGAAGGTTAGAATAATAACTGAATCATCGTTTATGATATGTCGTATTATGGAACTTAGTTCGACTTTTTAAATAGGTATTATGACATCAATAGTTTTAATAAAGGCAACCCGTTATTCAGACTTTTTATCTGAATGCAGAAAATTCCAACAACAAAAAAAAAGCAGTGATCGTATCACCTGCTCTGCGTGCCTTTCCTCACTGCCTCACTGTCAGCCAGGCACTCTGACAGGACCCATACACCCATAACCCGTGCACATGCATCGGGATGATCGAGATTATGCTAAAGCTGTCCTTATAATTCAGCCGCCGCATAGCTCAATACTGGACACACTGGTCTGACTGCAACCGGTTCTGCATGTGACGCTGAAGTCACTCTCCCTGATATTCACCTCTCCATGTCGCCAGCAAAAATTAACACACTAGGCCTACTCCGTTTGTTTATGTCACTGTAATTGCGATCCCATGTTATGATTGAAGAAAGCATCGATCCAGGGCAGTGGTTAATCTGAGTTCTCCTTAATATTAGTTTGTCGACTCGTCTCGCTCTCCCTCGCATGGCTGAAGGCCGAAAGCAAATTGCATTTCAGCAGGAGGCGGAGCGGCTGAAGATCTGAGTACACAGAGATCATCTCAGCCAAGGACGGCTACACTTCATAATCCTCACTTGTCCTATAAATGTAATAGCTGTTATGTGTGTCTCTTTGGGTTCTTGTGTAAGACATCTCAAAGTGGAGGTCGACGTTCTGACGGAAGAAGGATGGTATTTACATGTGGAATGAATGAATGGCATGGATCGGTGGAAGGGGGGAAAAGACGAGAAAGAAGAAATGCGTTACGTCACACAATAATTGCTTTTATTTTTATCTTATGTGTCCATCCGAAGAAAAAACTATGTATCCGGAACATACACACACACACACACACACACAAATGAACACGCATACGCCCACGGGGCACACAAACACACGCGGCATCACTGAGTGTGTGATCATGAAAATAAACATTTATTTTCATTTATGGTACGAGATAAAGAAAAGGCAGCATCTGATAAAGTTTCACAAGACAAATAGAAAGATAAAGGCCAGGAGGACAAAGTCTATGAGACGCGAGAGATAGGGAGCCGTGGAGAACCACATGACATCATACACGCGCATAAATCATGTATGTGCAGTCCCTAACAAACAAAAGAGAGAGACACAACACGTGATCAACAGACCCCCATCACGGCTATACAACACCAAGCACACCAGAGAGACGTTGAAAGACGTGACATTAACCCACACACATTCATCCAGTCTATAACCTCTTCACCTTAATGGGCGAACCAGCAACCTGCCGATGTCAGGACCGCAGAGTCGCTCACCAGCTTCCACAAGAGACTCAAGGCTCACCTGTTCAGAGTTCACCTGGACTCTGCATAGCCTCCCCCCCCTTACCTTACCCCCCACCGCCCCTTACTACCTCCCCAAAAACACCCCTCATGCACTTATTGTATGTTGTCCGTCCTGGCACTTAAAAACATTACTTAGCATTGTGTAACATCTTATCCTAGCTATCTATGTTGTATATACGGCGAATGGGTTAACCTAGTGATGGTTAGTGCTTGGCACTTGGTTCTATGAACATCCTTACTGTACCGACAGCGATATATTGTTGTTTCTCTTTCTTCTGAAAAATGTACTTATTGTAAGTGGCTTTGGATAAAGGCGTCTGATAAACGCCCTGAACGTAAATGTAATAACCTGAAGAGCAAGAAGGAGAACAGTTACATGTACCGTGCTCTCTGCGTTAGTCATGAGAGAATACTTTTAGTCTTTCTCTCATGACTAACACAGGGAACGGGAACTGGTTTTACCTCCTGCGCTCCAAACCGGTTCCTAAAGAGAACAAGCGGGTGAGTAGCAGGTCAAGACTGATCACCCGTCGTCACCCCGGCTCCACGCCGTTAACCGCCACCGCGCCCGCTGGACTCTGGTTCGTGGAGAGGACAGCCTGGTGTTACAGCTACAGCGGGGGCGGGGGCGTGGGCACCCTGCCGCCATAAACCGACAAAGAGACCCCAGAACTGAGCTGAGCTGTGTTTGATTGTTCCTTTACTTTTTTTGCTGGATCATTTCATTTGCGAATTACCCTGACAAATATGAGAATGTTTCAAAGAGTCTTGTTATTATGACCTAAAAGGTTGTCCTGAAATGGTATATATACCATTATACTATCGTCCTAATCACAGTTAGGCATGTCTAGCCTTGTGAGGAACCACGCCTCACTGTATTTGTGTGTGTGTATATGATGTGTGTATGTGTTTGTGTATGTGTGTATGTGTGTAAGTGTGTATGTGTGTGTGTGTGTGTGTGTGTGTGTGAGAGCACCCTGGGAATGGCTCACCAGATGGCTGTCCTAAATCTTCATGAAAGGGAACTTGATTGGGCGTGTTTTCACCCATCCCAAGTCACCGCTCCCATTTGGGGAAACTTACAAAAGAAAGAAACCTTCTAGAACAGTGACCCTGCAGACAAGGGGCTCTTTAATGGTGGGGTCAGGGTCTCGATCCACTTGGAGGCGGGTCGCGGCCTGACAAACGCAGCAAACACTGGAGCTGAGCTCATTGGAGGAGCTCAAATCCCATTAATAAATTCACCGACATTCGCCTACCGTCCCACATGCAGCATCCGGCAAAAGGAAAAGGAAACATCACTCTGCTCTGTGCCTCCCTCACCAGTGGGGACCCCAGCTGCTGCTGCTACACACAATCTCAATTGTTTGAGTCCTGGCTCCACAATGGTGGAGCGAGCCGACCTGACTCCAGGACAGCTGGATCCCAAGACATCCAGAGCCGCGAGGCGAGAACTCATCTGTTGAGATGGCGCCTTGGGCCGTGAAAAAAACAGATAGAGAGAAGAAAGAAATCCGGTTTCTTCTATAATTTTTTTGCTTATTTGATTAGGTTTATTCACTCTAATGATTCTTGCACTTCTTGGGTTGTATCTTTATCGTTGAACGCACTTGTTCAGTCCCTCGTAAGTCGTTTTGGACCAAAGTGTCTGCTAAATAAATGTTATGTAACGTAATGAAACAGTGCTCTGATTCATTCAATGAATAAAAAGGTTCCCAGAGTCTGGTGGGCTCTGAGTTCTCTCTGAGTGTATGGTGGTAAGGGCCCACAGTCACAGAAACACTGAAATTGTCTTTCGGGGTCCTGAGATTAAAGAGTTTAAGAAGCCCTGCTATCGATGACTTAGACTCTAGTAGACGTTTTTGCGTTCTCGCCAACAAGCAGGAACTCTTCCATGACTCTGTGAAGGAGTAGACTAACACGTCTACG
Source organism: Micromesistius poutassou (assembly GCF_964030765.1). NCBI lineage: Eukaryota > Metazoa > Chordata > Actinopteri > Gadiformes > Gadidae > Micromesistius > Micromesistius poutassou. Next base: position 4,311 of record NW_028179970.1, on the reverse strand, counting down.
GTTGACTTCAGGGAATCGTGAAAAGCTATTTCATTTACTTTGTGTCGCAAGACTGTTTGCTGTCTGAACTTTGGGCCACATACGTGTCCCTCTGGCAGTATGGCAAAATATGAAATACGATAAGATGATGAGGTGATAAGTTATATTCCACTTGGGGAATGGCCAGGTGCTTTTTTCTTGTGTGCAAGTGAGTAGGCGAGAAGATAAAGAGAAAGATAGAGAGACACAGAGACATCGTGAGAGACACAAAGAGAGATAGAGCGAGACAGTGAGAGAGAGAGAGAGAGAGAGAGAGAGAGAGAGAGACAGAGACAGAGACAGAGACAGAGACAGAGACAGAGACAGAGACAGAGAGAGCTAGACAGCCAATGTCTACCTCAAACAAGATAATCCACTTCCAACAGGGCATTTTTCCAGCTGGTAATGAGCAGCTTGAGGCCGGGCGAGGCAGCAGGCGGTTTGAAGCCAGGTGCGGGAAACACAAAACATGGAGAACAATGTCAAAACAACTCAATAATAAATGATGAAGCCTAAGCAGTCGTCTGGTTTCACCCGCCATTTAACGAGCGTACAGAGTCAGCTCACAGTGCATGTCAGAGGCCTCTCTGTGTTTGAGCATCTAATTAAGATGTGAATGATTAATTAGAGCAACAACAGATCAATGTGGAAGACTCTGATAGTTCAGTGCATGTAAGATAGGTGAGACATTGTGTGATTACTATGAATCCCCCTATGGATCCACTGCAGCACATCTGTGATTAACAGCACGAGTTGCACCAGATGTGTGCTGCTGGGCCTGTCTCAAACTCTTACATGTCTTCAAAGTAAAAGTTTGCTAGAAACAAACTCTTACACGCATGCACACACGCACTCGTGCATGCATATACACATGGCAAAGTTACAGGCTACAACGCATAGAGCTATAGTTGGTCACAGAAAGGAGATTACAAAGAGGTGAAGGATAGGTCAGGCATACATGTAACATATTACACACACATTACGCACTCAGACACACACACACACACACACACACACACTTGCATGGACACACATATAGGATACCATAGTGCTTTATCATAAGCCTGTTCCTTCTGTAATTGATTTAGACCACTGACCCACACACACACAGTGGACACACATCAGGTGTGTGGGATTACAGGAATGGGCTGCAGAGCAGTTGTGTGTGTGTATGTGTTATGTGTGCATGCGTGCGTGTGGTCTAATTAAATTACAGAAGAACTTAGTGGCCAGAAGGAGCAGGCTTATTCTAAGGCACCATGATATCCTTTCAGTACTGTAGCACTAAATGGCTGTCAGGGAATTTATAGGGCAGAACGACAGAACACCATTATATTAAGTTATTACCGAGCACAGGATATTTATTACAAATTACGTTTTTTACACATGCACAGGTACTGGTATCAAATCCTATTGTGGTACCAGGCAATGAAATGTTATGTTTATATTATTGCGAGACTGCCAGCAACAAAGTGTGATAATTCAATGATTGAGCGCTTGCCTGTGTAGACTACCCAACTCCCCGCTGAAAGGTCCTTGGTTCGATCCCCGATTGCCCACGGCCGACATGTAGAGGCTTCCTTGACCAGGAGGCCTATGTGTGTGTGTGTGTGTGATAAATGCCCAGTAGATGATTGGTGCAGTGGTTTCTAACCGTGGGGTCGAGACCAGGGCTCCTCCTGAAGTTAATTGGGGTTGCAGATTGCTGACCTACCCTATAGATTTTTTTGGAATGATTTTTTTTGGTATGAAAGCAAGGAAATTGGCAGTCTTATCGAATAACTTTTTAAAAATATTGTTCCGAAATAATAGATCATAATAAAAGTAATTATCAACTTAAAGAGAATTAGCCTATGGTAGTGCTATGCCAAAAAAAGTACCAAGAGATACAAAGCATTAAAATTTCTTTCCCCGAGATTTCTGAAATTCTTACCGAAAATATCGTAAAAAGGAATTATAGTAATTGCTACATTGGTCATGATCAACCCAGGCGACTCAAAAATAGACCAAAATCTCATTGTCAAAGATTATTTTATCAAAAGAATACACAATTATACTAATTTATTAAACATACAAAATAGAAAAGAACAATAATAAAATATACTTTATTTTATGATCTACTCTCTTAGCCAAAGATAAATTGCAGTCCATTTGTTCTTAATACATTTTTTCTCTTTTTTTTGTTTCTATGCACACACATTGATTTTCCACTTAACACAAAACAGGTCCCTTTTGTCATGTTCTGGTAGTTTCTAATAAGGTCCTTTGAGAGCATCGTGACCAATGAGGAACCCTAACACAGAGCTGCTTGTCATCACAACAGGAAGTAGAACGGTGAGCTTCACCAAGTCAAAGTTCTGTTCAGAGTCCTCGGGAGGAATTGTCCCCATGTCCCTCAAACCAACCAAGAGGTTTTGCTCTGTCTAGCACCAGAACTCGTGAAATAACCCCAAAAATGTGTTACTATTTTAAAGCAGACATATTATACCACCAGGTGTGAGTGTGATTAGCCGTTACAAGCCATTTTGAAAATGTGCAGCTTCTGACATCACAGGTGGGCGTGTCCACCTAGATGTGTGCTGGATAGATCAGTCCACCAGCCTACCCAGTGGACTGTGGCAAATGTTGCTCATCTATCCGTCATACATCTAGGTGGACACGCCCACCTGTGATGTCAGACGCAGAAGCACATTTTCAAAACGGCTTGTAACGGCTAATCACACTCACACCTGGTGGTATAATATGTCCCCTTTAAAGCAATACTGTTAACACTGGGTAGTGAGGTTTGCTTAATGATCTGAACCAGAAAAATGGGGCACTGAGGTACAACATTTATAAAAAATAAAAATACATTTTCCACCTGTCTATATTCCATCTAAATTAATGGATGACTGTGGATGGTGATAATGAAACATCTTAAAATGGATGAATTGAGATTTCCATCTGTTTTCACTCCCAACATGGAGATCCAGTATCAGACTTAGAGCTCTCTTAATGTGGATTACGAGTTTGTAGATCCACTTGTTATTTATTCACTCACGAATATGATCTAAACATAATGATGGATAATGGACCCCTTCTCTGACAAATCCATAGGACAAAAATGACAGTCAGAAAGAACACAATATGAACAGTTTGTGCTGTCGCTGGCTTGCTCGCGTCGTATCGTTAGTTTGATCCAATCCGTGGGGAGTCAATTTCCAGCCAAACATGAGAGGTCACCGTCGCTGTCTTTGTTGTTGCAAATGTGCGCAGTGTCATGGATTGAGTAACACCAGTGGGGCAAAGTTTGAACGTGAAGCAAGTCTGAGGCTCGTCCTCCGTTGAGAGGCTGTGAGTATGATTATGTCTGTGTCCGGGTGATGGGGGAAGTGGATGAGGTTCCTCTTTCCAGTGAAAAACGAAAGAGAGAAAGGGTAAAAACAAAAAAATATATATATATATATTTTGTTTCCTGTAGCGAGAATGAATCCAAAATACTGTTCAGCTCCAATGAGAAAGTCCAATGTGTGAAAATGTGCTCGTGTCAACTTGGCACTTGGTTCATCCTGGTTTGTTTGTGCCATCGTCTTTATCGGTTAATTTAGCTATTTTTACTTTAACCCTAAACCCTCGTCATTTTCCTTTTTATTTATTATACATATTTAATTATTTATTTCCAACTCCGGTGGTCTTATTTAATAATTCCTTCTCTTCTAATCATACATTGTTTTCCCGCATGTATTTTATTTTCAAACGCCGTTCCCGTAACCGATTCCCCTCTTTCAGGATGGGATCCCGATTTGAATAAGAGTGTGAAGTTGAAGCACAGGGGAAAGAACAAAGTCATGTCTGAAGGCTATGACCTAGACCTGGGAAAATAGACGGCTTTAAAAGAGGCCGTCTTTAAAAAAAAAAAAGTCTGTGTCACTGAAACTGATTAGTAGTGAAACAATCCATCAGAATCAATACATTGATTCAAGAGCTGATTATTTTGTGTAACTGTAAAAAATAGGTTCTAATATGACTTCTTATCATGGATAGACTTTATTCCAGTATAATAAAATAAAACGGGGTTTGGGATCAAATAAACCAAACCGTCGTAACCATGGTGACGCGCCGGGGCGCCTCGCCGCGAGGCCGCTGGACTGACCATCGTACGTACAAACGTCTGCTCCGCTCGGGTCGCCCGGGTCGAAAAGTCGGGGTCGAATGCCTCGATTTGGTGTTCGGGAAAAAAACATTATCGTAAAAGTCGACCGCGGGAACTACTTCCTCCATCCACCCATCATGCACTGCTCCTCCCCCCCCCCC
>NW_028179971.1:0-1000 GCF_964030765.1 Micromesistius poutassou | reverse complement strand
GCCCACGAGATTTGCTTTGTAGGGGACGAGGCATTCAGGGAACTTTCCAAGGTTGATCCCAATGGAAACGCACTGATTGATAAGGTTTGTGTTGATCGTTTAATATATGAAGCTGATTTGAAGCATTGGTCACAAGGTCCATTTTCAATGCATTCTTTACTCCATTTGTTTCCAGGCCATGGCTGAGGACAAGAGTGAGGAGTGGTTTGCCAAACACAACAGACAGAAAGCTATTGCATGAGAAACAAATGGCTGGATGGAAATCTCTACTCGACTTTGTCAACAGTTTCTAAAAAACAACAACACTATTTTAGTGTGAATATTCTGTTGACTGGATTACATGAGAATTGTTGTTAAAATGCAGGTTGAACTTGGTAGAAAGGTATGCTAGAATATGCTAACAACACAACAGTGACTCAACACTACAGATACTAAAAGGAAGTGAGACAAGGACAACTGAGTTCATATTTTATAATATACGACCGTCTAAAAGTAATTGGGTGAATATATATGACCAGAAAATTCACATTCGTAATCCTCCATACGTCTACAATATTTAACATGACGAATAAACTGTCAATGTAATAAATTATTTCCTCTCTTTCATTCTTTCTTTCTTATTTATTTGTAGCCATTGAGTGCAATATAGTGACCTGGAGTGCCCACACTGTTACACTGTCTTGCCACAGAGGGCGCTGTTGGCCCCGCCGAGCGGCTCGGATGGGATGCTAGCAGCCAGTGTTGCCAGATTGGGCTGTGTTTCCCGCACAATCAGGAAATCTGGCCCAATCTGGCAACACTGCTAGCAGCAGCAGCAGCAGCTAACCGGGGATGCACAGAGAAACAGTGGGAAGCGGAGCTAGCGGCTCAGTTTCCTGTGTTTACCCGAACAGGAGCACCGTCTCACGGGCTGTGCTGTGTAGCATTAGGGGAGATGCAAAAAAGCAACTGAACATGTTATAATAAACATAAAACAGAGGGTAAGTGCTGCAGTCGATAG
>NW_028179972.1:0-1000 GCF_964030765.1 Micromesistius poutassou | reverse complement strand
AGTGGAGGGTTTGATGGAGAGACCAGTGGAGGGTTTGATGGAGAGACCAGCTGTGGGTTTGTAGGTCTTGGAGAGAGGAGAGACCAGTGGAGGATTTGTAGGTCTTTGAGAGAGGAGAGACCAGTGGTGGGGGGGGCTGGTGGGTCAGACCAGTGGTGGGGGGGCTGGTGGGTCAGACCAGTGGTGGGGGGGCTGGTGGGTCAGACCAGTAGTGGGGGGGCTGGTGGGTCAGACCAGTAGTGGGGGGGCTGGTGGGTCAGACCAGTAGTGGGGGGGCTGGTGGGTCAGACCAGTGGTGGGGGGCTGGTGGGTCAGACCAGTGGTGGGGGGGGCTGGTGGGTCAGACCAGTGGTGGGGGGGCTGGTGGGTCAGACCAGTGGTGGGGGGGCTGGGGCTTGGGCTTCAAGGCGTACGGAGGGAAACGTTGGAACGTGCTCCGTGGTTCTCAGGTGCAGGAACCAGGTTGGGTTCTAGTTGCTGAGAGGGACAGCCCTCACATCTCGCCCCCCGGTGTGTCTCCTTGAGGAGTCCCTGTCTCCATCCTGAAGGACGTTCCAGTTCATGTAACTGACGTGACGACGGCCTCTTAAACACTCGGGTTCCCCTGAGGGGGAACGTCTACACAACTGAAGGCCTCAAACAGCGCAGAACCCTAGCATGCATCTCTGGTCAGTCAGACTCACCCTTATCAGTAGGACAACACACACGGGATGTGATGCAATGTTGAGGAATGTAGTAGGAAAGTGGACGGAAAAAGTATCTTCTAGGGGCGAATGAGAGGCATGAGAACGGGGGGGGGGGGGGGGGGGGGGGGGCAGAGACTACGAGGGGCGGGGCAGGGCCTACGAGGGGCGGGGCAGGGCCTACGAGGGGCGGGGCCTGAGAACCGGTTCAAACTAAACGCTGTCAGCATTAAAGCATTAAAAGAAAATGTGACTTACAGTTGGCAGTTTCTTCTTCTTCATGGTTCGATCGTTATACTCACAGAATCAGTTTCTTC
>NW_028179973.1:0-8666 GCF_964030765.1 Micromesistius poutassou | reverse complement strand
CTCTCTCCCCCTCGCGGCCCGACGCGCTGGGCGGACGGGGCTCCGCCGGGGCCCTCATGGCCCGGGGCCCGGAGACAAAGTTTAGTCTGGGCAGGTCCCCAGGCCCCCGCTGGCATCCGCCGGCGCCTCCCCCGGCTCCTATCCTTCATTCCTCCGTCTCCTCCCAGACTTAAAGGTTATCGGCCCCCATCACTGCGCCAGGGACCCTGGCGGGGAGTCGGGGGCCACAGGTGTGAGCCCTGGTGATAAGGGGGGGGGGGGGGGCGGCAGTGTATGCGGAGAAGGGGGCTGGAATGGTGCGGCGATAGGGCCGGGGGGGCCGGTGGGCTCTGTGGGAGGGGGCGAGGGTTGGGGACGTCAGGTGGGCGAGGGGAGATACGGGCGTCTGGGCGCCGGGTTCGTCCTTCGTCACGGAGCGTCTGGCAGCCGCCGCCGCACTCAGACAAACGTCACGGAGAAGGAGGACTTTTTCCGCATGGCTGAACCAAAAAGCTTCTAATCTTTTGTGGCCAGCGTGCCTGTGTTTATTTATTTATTTATTTGTTTTGTAGAGGGTGAAAGAGAGCGAGGGAATGAGAGAGAGAGCGACAAAGAGAGCGAGGGAGAACGAGACAAAGAAGGAGTGAAGGAGAGAGGTGCAGTGGTTTTCATAGGGAAAACGTATAGTGTGTTCTCTTCTTTTCCCCCTCTTTTGTTAAGTACTTGGACAGCACTATGCACTCCTCTCGGAGAGTTCCTGAGCGCAGTGTCTGTTGTCGCAGTAATACCAGGGATTAGCAGCCGGGGATATCATTTGTATCTGCTGCTTTACAAGGCCGGAAACATGAAAACCCCGGCATCTCACGGCCCGCAAACTCATGTAGCGGGCCCATTAAAAACTAAATAGTGGAACATTATAGTGAATGGGTGGGTGGGGGGGGGGGGGTGGTTGGCGGGGGGGCGTACATTAGCTCGGCTAGGAGGGCAGCTCCCTCGGAGGATGAGGATGAGTGAAGAAGACAGGTCTCCACATCATCCCTTTCTCTCCAAACATGGATTATGCTTGCGTCTCAATTATGCTCGGAGTTCTTCATATGTGAAAGTGCCTGGACATGAATGTATGCATGGGCCCTGTGCATGCGCTAATGTACATGTGCAGGAAAGTTTTTCCAGAAGTTTCTATCGAGGGCTGACTCACTTCTCTACCGCACTCTTAACCGTACATTGGAGTGCTTAACAGCCTAATAAGCATCACAGAAGTACCAGGCGAATTAGATATGGAATAAGATTATATTTGTAATAATTGACCACGCTAAAATCCATGAGACCGCCTGCCTAACGAAAGCAATTACACTTTGACATATTCATAATGCAGATGGACCTGCTGCTCTTTCTTCCTGTCCCGCGATAGAAAGGGGGGGGGTGGGGGGGGTTTGACAGCGCCAGCGGGGAAAACAAAGTGCGGGTTAATGATGGTGCAGGAATCGACAGAGGTGAAAGAAATGACAATGTATTTGCAATGCAATTATGGTTCATTTACATAAGCAAGCAAGCTTGGAAATGCATATTATTCAAATTCACAGCTACTTTAGACAAGTGGCTTTGGACGGTACACTAAAGGGGCCTTGTAGGTGTTCTACATATTTTCGGGTGCTTTGGAATTGAAACAGACATGAACTACAGTGAAGACTGCGCGATGGTTTTGGGTGTTGGTGGCCAGAAGAGGATAATTATCATAACCATCTAATGATGATCCATGGTTTGTTTTTATGGGATCAGTGGAGCAGCCAGATTGTAGGGGAGGAATTAGCATTTGTGTGGGTCTCGAGTAAATCAGTTCAGAGACATACTGGGGAGCGTGTTATTAATAAACCACAACGAAAAACAGACAAAAAATAAAAATGGAAGGGCATTTTCCATAGAGAAACGAAGACAACGAGAAAAAGGGTATTTATTCCCACATGTTCTCCACAAGCTAATTTCACTCACCCTATGCACAAACACCATTAATCACGCAGACTCACATGAGGAAGTGGAAAGCTCCCTGCCCCGTTTATTAGAATGGAATCGAAGTGCGTGTCAGAGTGAAGCACCGACCGTAACCATGGCAAAGGTGGCTGAAGACAAACTGAACAAACAAACTGAGAGGAGAGAAAGAGGCTGGCAATTAAACATGGGAAGAATTTGACTCAAAAGCTTTTTGTCAATCGGAGGCAGAGGTGAGCAGATGCCGTCGTCTGAAAAATAACCACAGAAAGGTCATCAGAACAAGTTCTGTCTTTTCAGTGCTGGCTAAGAATCACTGGGCTCCCATTCCCCTCACACCACAGCGGAGAAAAAAAACTTGAGCAATTGGCAAAGAAATTCAAAATCGCAGCGAGAAATACATGCCAGAGGGTCGAATAAAAGTAGCCGAAATTCTCTCTGGAGCTTTCCCCGCCAAAAGAAAATGCCTTCTCTCCATCTCTCTACATTCCTCCTCCCTCGGACAAACCCAGTAAACATACTTCACCACTACATGCTGTCCTGATGACACACAGGCTTACGGGGATGTTCAAGCTTTCTGCGAGAACCCACTACTAACTCTTGCGGCATATGGTAGTGGATGAGGGCTCATATCCCCCACATTCACACACACACACACACACACACACACACTCACACACTCTCACACACACACACACACACACACACACACACACACACACACACACATCCACACACGTAGACACACGTAGACACACGTACACACACGTACACACACACACACACACACACACACACACACACACACATACATACACACATACTCTCTATGTTGATAATAATTCATTGATTGCATTTACGTATATAGCGCTCTCTAGGTACTCAAAGCACTGTATAAATGCAAACAATTATCACTTGTATTCCCCAACCCCATGCATATAAAAAATGAAGCACAAAAATGAGTGAAATATTATTTTTCTGCCACATTCCAGTTAGAAGGTAGATCCACAAGTAGCACACGAGAGGTAAGGCGACGGCGCTAAAACTAATCCGCTGAAGTGACACAGTGAGGCCCCCACGGAGAACAGCCTGTGAGTGCTGATGGGACGGAACTGGAGCCGTACAGCGGTGGTCAGGCTGTATAAAACGGGCAGTGTACTTCTTGAGAAAAATAACTTTTGGATCAACAAGTTGCAAGTGGAAGAACAAAAGTTCCAAGTGCAAGAACAAAATCGATTGCGGCGAAAACAAACAAATGGATACAGCGCCAGACTTTTTCATCACTTCTTGCTACTCCAATTTTTGAATACTCGCCAACGATCTCTGCAGATGACAGAGATGCAAACATTGTGTGGGATTGGTCGATTATTCAACGCGGGCGTGATTTATTTTGTTTTAAAAAACCAAACCACATTGACTCTAAGACACAAGGAATCGCCCTGACTTCGACCGAGGCCAGACACAGAGACCGAATAAAAATAGCTGCGGCGATGATATACGAACCCATAAACGATACAGAAAGGATAATGGTATGATAATGATGATAATGTCATTCATCTCACCCACCGCTCCGCCCAGCACTCTGCTAACACAGCTCTGCAGTCTCATGTTCGCCTGTGGCCGACTCTGATCCGTCGTGACCCCCGACGTCACCTCTCCCTTTCATCCAGCGGCCGCAGCTCTGTTCGCTGTGCAGAGGTCAGAGGTCAGCGCCAGTCCTTCCGTGCAGATGCCTCTCGTACAAAAGCGCTTTGTTTTTGAGTTGCCGTCGGCGATGCTGAACTAATTGTGATTTTTTTTTATCCCCCCAACAGATTGAAAAATAGTAGGTGCGCAACCGAATCGAAAACCGAAAACATGAAAAGCCCGGTGATTTGTACACATCGTCCGCCCCCTCACCTCAGTGTCTAATTGGTTGACATCAAACCCTTCCTATACCCGGAAGCGGTGAGAGCACTACAAAAGCTTTGTCACAGGGCGTGGCGTGCAATGCTTCAAACTCAATTTGTTGCATTGCTCGAGAACCCGAGAGAGAGAGAGAGAGAGAGAGAGAGAGAGAGAGCTCTGACAGCCCTTGGCCGGGGATACGAAGCAGACCAAAGATGTTTGTTGCCTTCCATTAATTGCAGGCCAAGTGCAGGGCTCCCATGTGAGGGACCCCTCCTCAGGCCCCAGAGCTCACTGGACGAGGGCCCTTGGCTGGGCCTTCAGGTGCAGCCCAGCCTAGCGATCGAGCATAGAGCCACTCTCCCTCTGCTCTGGAGGGAGGGATGCGAGTCCAGAGCTGTCATATGATCCCGTCGTCATTGGATCTCAAACCAGACGCAGCCTCGGCCTGTGGGGGTTTAACGGTCCACTATGTGACTTTTTACTGCAGATTTTTGCTGTTGGTCAAATGCATGCAAGTTAGTGGATAGTCTATACAGAATATTGGCAATCTGCAAGCAACCCACACAGGTATTTTTGCCCTCTACTTAAACTGGGTATGTGGCCACCAATGGCGGAATGTTTTATTAATTATAAAAATAAATAATGTAAGTATGATTTTGAATCAAAAATATCTCACTATAACCTGGATTGAAGACATAGTTGGTGCATTCTTTGTGTTTTTTGTTGTTGCACGTTTCGACAACGAATAGTGACATCACCGTCATGGTGAACTGCTTGTGTCCACATTTACATCTTTTCTCATTCATAAGCTAATTGTTTTTATTCTGCTATGTTCAACCAGGTTTAACTTTTCGTTTTTACCATGATTTAAAGCACTAGACATTTTTTCCGGGGCTACTCCAATTGATAGTATTTGTTTATTGCTCTCAACTTAAATTGTAAAGTGATTTGGCTACAGTCATCCGCTGAATGGCTGTATATAACGGTGATGCCAATGCTTTTGTGTCGTGAGGCAGATACGAGGGGCCTGCTCGAGCTTACATGGCAGCTAACATTTTCCATCCTATGTGGATGTAGGAGTTCATTATAAATCCCTAATATGCTGATGTCCTGCTTATAAAAAAACTCCCCTTTGTCCATAGAATTGATGCAATCTCCTCTCATCCTCGGTTGCTGTACGTAACGTGAATGCGGTAATGGAGGGTATCCATGTCAGTTGCATGTATATAAGCACTGCTAGGAGTTCTCAGTTAACAAGTAGTGGCTGGAGATGGATATATATCACTCGGGGGGGAGGGGTGTGTGTGTGTGTGTGTGTGTGTGTGTGTGTGTGTGTGTGTGTGTGTGTGTGTGTGTGTGTGTGTGTGTGTGTGTGTGTGTGTGTGTGTGTGTGTGTGTGTGAGACTGAGATCTTCCCTACATATTCAACTGTTTAAATGGAAGGGAGAATTCAAGGCGTATGCATGCGATGTATATTTATGGAGCCTAACCTCAGCGGCCTCTGCGAAGCTACAACAATGTGTGCCTTCTGGGGCAACCCGGAATAAACAGCAGCTATAACTTGTTTGAAGTCAAGAGGGGAACAGAGATGAGTGGTGTTTGTTTTGGACAGGAGAGGGAAAGAGAGAGATAAGAGAGAAAATGAGGGAGAGTGAGTAGTAAAGAGGTACTCTGCGTGTTCTAATGAAAAAGCGGTGGCGGGCGACTTGCTGTGCATTTTACTGGCTGCCTGAAGCACCATGGCAACAGGGAGGGAGGGAGGGAGGGGGTGGGAGAGAGAGACACAGTGAGAGACAGAGAGAGAGACAGAGAGATTGATTGATTCAAGGACTTCACTTATTCCTGCAACATTTTAATTACTTTGAGCTCTGATGGTAGAGCGACAAATGCATTCTGGGACACAATGCCAGCGAGAGATTGTATCATCATGTGGCTGTCTTTAATGGCCATCCCCGTCTACCGAAACCGACACACAAGCACAGGCACGCACACAAATACACACACAAGCGCACACGCAAGCACAAACAAAAGTACACACACACACTGACACTGTATGAGAACGGGATGCTAGCTGTTGGATGGAGAGTTGGATGTGTCTGAGTTGAAGAGATAAACACTGACCTTGATGTGGCTACAATATAACAAGATGTAGAATGAGGCTCTGGTATTAACAGGAAGGCTGATTCAAAAGGCACAACGTAATCATTTGGAGGATGCCTGCTAGCCAACAGCAATCTGGGAGCTGGATTAAGGCCGACCTGCCAGCTGAAACAGCTGCAAATAAATACTACGCAGAATAACACAAATACCAACCTATCTCACTTACAAACAGTGTATACGCATAAAAACGACGTCTCGAACTGAGTGTATGTGTCTGTCTGTGTGCTGTACTTTGTGTGTGTGTGTGTGTGTGTGTGTGTGTGTGTGTGTGTGTGTGTGTGTGTGTGTGCGTGTGTGTGTGTGTACTTGTATGCGTGTAGACGCATGTGTGTGTGCACGCATTTGTGTGTGTGTGTTTACGCATGTGTGTGTGTCCTTCCTGCCAGCCAGCCAGTGCTAGCATACATTTAGCGGTACAGCGAGGCAGGGTTCCTGCGGTCCTGACGCCGAGTCTAATGCCATCAGCCCTCATTAGGAGCTCTTCAGGGCCTCACAGGCACACTGCCTCCCTCACTACTGCCTCCCTCACTACAGCCTCCCTCACTACTGCCTCCCTCACTACAGCCTCCCTCACTACTGCCTCCCTCACTACTGCCTCCCTCACTACTGCCTCCCCTCCCTCACTACTGCCTCCCTCACTACTGCCTCCCTCACTACAGCCTCACTACTGCCTCCCTCACTACAGCCTCCCTCACTACTGCCTCCCTCACTACTGCCTCCCTCACTACAGCCTCACTACTGCCTCCCTCACTACAGCCTCACTACTGCCTCCCTCACTACTGCTCCCCTCACTATAGCCTCACTACTGCCTCCCCTCACTATAGCCTCACTACTGCCTCCCTCACTACTGCCTCCCGTCCCTCACTACTGCCTCCCTCACTATAGCCTCACTACAGCCTCCCCTCACTACTGCCTCCCCTCCCTCACTACTGCCTCCCTCACTACTGCCTCACTACAGCCTCCCTCACTACTGCCTCCCTCACTACTGCCTCCCCTCCCTCACTACTGCCTCCCTCACTACACCCTCCCCTCACTACTGCCTCCCTTATTACAGCCTCCCCTCACTACAGCCAGCACAGCCAGGAAGACAGCCACCACACACGTACACACACACACACACACACACACACACACACACACACACACACACACACACACACACACACACACACACACACACACACACAGTTAAACACACATGCCCATGAAGATAAACAAACAAACGCACACACATTGACACACCCACACACAGACTCAGTTAAACAAATACACACCCCACTGGGCAAAAACACATCACACAAACACAACAATAAGCATACACACATACACACACACACACACACACACACACACAACACACACACACACACACACACACACACACACACACACACATATTTGTTTTATTTTTCATCCTTTCAGCCTTCGTCTTTTTTTGGCTTCCGCTAAATGCTGTTTCTACGTGGACTAGTGTGGGCCTGATCCAGATAACACTTGGATTGGACACAAGACACAATGCAACTGTTGTCCGCTTAAAATGCTAATCATAATGATGTGCATGTAAAATAAATATGTATTTTCCCCTCCATATAAATCCCATTATGCACAAAATGCATAACAATACAAACAGTAGCATTCAGTCAAAGATAAGCATCCAGTCTAGGGCAATAAATAATATTTTATCATACATTTTTATGTAGTTGTACTTTGTTAGTAAACTTTAAGTGTCTTCTTGCCTAAATATAAAGGTTATTTCATGGTTTCTAAAGTTTACGTTATGTAAATGATTGCAGAAACATAAAACAAAACCTAAAATGTTTCATTGCAAAAATGTATCACCACAAAGCTGTGTCAGAATTGATTATTTAAATGATGATAATCATGGTTTATGAGATAATTAAAGTTGTAATACCATATATACAGTATTTGATGTAATAAACCTAGCCTTAACGCTGACCCTTTAGTGTTCAGTGAGAAACACATTTTATGCTTAATAGCACAGATCACAATTACAGCTATTTAGCTCCTGCCTAATACTGTGCATAATCTGCTCTCTGCAGCCCCATCCGAGCGGATAATCCTACAACATAATCCCAGCGGGGGAATTATCCTGCACCTAGCAACAACAACCCAATAAATCTGCCAATTCAATCTGCGCATATGGCTAGGGCTGGACTCCCTGCGTTTAAATAACGTTACAACATTTTGGCCTCTTTTCTAAAATACAGGGTTACAATTTTTCTGTGTTGTCAATGATAACGAATTACCCTGGTAGTTGTATGTTTTAAAATAAAAGTAGTTCAAGTGGCCAGGTAGGATGAGGTTCGGTTTAGCAGGGTCAGCTTAGCTCAGGTAGATCGGACGAGTTGCAACCGGAAGGTGCTAGTTCGATCCCCCGGCTCCAGCTATAGCGTGTGGAGGTGGCCCTGAGCAAGACCCCTCACCCTTACTGCTCCTGACGAGCTGGCTGTCGCCCTGCGCGGTTCACTCACCCGCCAGTGTGAGAATGATGATCGTAAGTGGCTTTGGATAAGTGCGTCTGCTAAATGTATATGTAAAATGAGGTGCTACGACAGGCTAATGTCTGGCGACATGCTAATCCATACAGAGCCTATACAGAGCTCTCCTAGAAATAAGACTGACATAAAGAA
>NW_028179974.1:12500-15058 GCF_964030765.1 Micromesistius poutassou | reverse complement strand
CAAAACACGTCCCATGGTAGTTTAAATGGACTTTGTGGTTTCTTTAGTTCATCCAGGCTCAGGGGGACTTGATGTTCTTGCCAGTCCGGGATGGTGGACTCTCTGGGCCTGCCACAGGACGTGGTCCTGGTCCCCTGGAGGGTCCACAAGACTTGAAGTGGTTTTTGCCTCTTTTTTCTTTCTTTTTTTCCTCAGACACACACGGACCAGGCCTCCCCCTACAACGTCCCACACCCCCAGTCCCGACCTCCATGCCTCCAGAAGACCCCCCAGCAACACCCCCACATGAGGGACCCCAGGTCCAGGCCCCGGGGGACCGGGACCGGGACCCGTACTGGGCCAGCACCCAGACCCAGACACACACGGACCAGGCCTCCCCCTACAACGTCCCACACCCCCAGAGCCGGCCTCCATGCCTCCAGCAGACCCCCCAGCAACACCCCCACATGAGGGGCCCCAGGTCCAGGCCCCGGGGGACCGGGACCGGGACCCGTACTGGGCCAGCACCCAGACCCAGACACACACGGACCAGGCCTCCCCCTACAACGTCCCACACCCCCAGTCCCGACCTCCATGCCTCCAGCAGACCCCCCAGCAACACCCCCACATGAGGGGCCCCAGGTCCAGGCCCCGGGGGACCGGGACCGGGACCCGTACTGGGCCAGCACCCAGACCCAGACACACACGGACCAGGCCTCCCCCTACAACGTCCCACACCCCCAGTCCCGACCTCCATGCCTCCAGCAGACACCCCAGCAACACCCCCACATGAGGGGCCCCAGGTCCAGGCCCCGGGGGACCGGGACCGGGACCCGTACTGGGCCAGCACCCAGACCCAGACACACACGGACCAGGCCTCCCCCTACAACGTCCCACACCCCCAGTCCCGACCTCCATGCCTCCAGAAGACCCCCCAGCAACACCCCCACATGAGGGACCCCAGGTCCAGGCCCCGGGGGACCGGGACCGGGACCCGTACTGGGCCAGCACCCAGACCCAGACACACACGGACCAGGCCTCCCCCTACAACGTCCCACACCCCCAGAGCCGGCCTCCATGCCTCCAGCAGACCCCCCAGCAACACCCCCACATGAGGGGCCCCAGGTCCAGGCCCCGGGGGACCGGGACCGGGACCCGTACTGGGCCAGCACCCAGACCCAGACACACACGGACCAGGCCTCCCCCTACAACGTCCCACACCCCCAGTCCCGACCTCCATGCCTCCAGAAGACCCCCCAGCAACACCCCCACATGAGGGACCCCAGGTCCAGGCCCCGGGGGACCGGGACCGGGACCCGTACTGGGCCAGCACCCAGACCCAGACACACACGGACCAGGCCTCCCCCTACAACGTCCCACACCCCCAGTCCCGACCTCCATGCCTCCAGCAGACACCCCAGCAACACCCCCACATGAGGGGCCCCAGGTCCAGGCCCCGGGGGACCGGGACCGGGACCCGTACTGGGCCAGCACCCAGACCCAGACACACACGGACCAGGCCTCCCCCTACAACGTCCCACACCCCCAGTCCCGACCTCCATGCCTCCAGAAGACCCCCCAGCAACACCCCCACATGAGGGACCCCAGGTCCAGGCCCCGGGGGACCGGGACCGGGACCCGTACTGGGCCAGCACCCAGACCCAGACACACACGGACCAGGCCTCCCCCTACAACGTCCCACACCCCCAGAGCCGGCCTCCATGCCTCCAGCAGACCCCCCAGCAACACCCCCACATGAGGGGCCCCAGGTCCAGGCCCCGGGGGACCGGGACCGGGACCCGTACTGGGCCAGCACCCAGACCCAGACACACACGGACCAGGCCTCCCCCTACAACGTCCCACACCCCCAGTCCCGACCTCCATGCCTCCAGAAGACCCCCCAGCAACACCCCCACATGAGGGACCCCAGGTCCAGGCCCCGGGGGACCGGGACCGGGACCCGTACTGGGCCAGCACCCAGACCCAGACACACACGGACCAGGCCTCCCCCTACAACGTCCCACACCCCCAGTCCCGACCTCCATGCCTCCAGAAGACCCCCCAGCAACACCCCCACATGAGGGACCCCAGGTCCAGGCCCCGGGGGACCGGGACCGGGACCCGTACTGGGCCAGCACCCAGACCCAGACACACACGGACCAGGCCTCCCCCTACAACGTCCCACACCCCCAGTCCCGGCCTCCATGCCTCCAGCAGACCCCCCAGCAACACCCCCACATGAGGGACCCCAGGTCCAGGCCCCGGGGGACCGGGACCGGGACCCGTACTGGGCCAGCACCCAGACCCAGACACACACGGACCAGGCCTCCCCCTACAACGTCCCACACCCCCAGAGCCGGCCTCCATGCCTCCAGCAGACCCCCCAGCAACACCCCCACATGAGGGGCCCCAGGTCCAGGCCCCGGGGGACCGGGACCGGGACCCGTACTGGGCCAGCACCCAGACCCAGACACACACGGACCAGGCCTCCCCCTACAACGTCCCACACCCCCAGTCCCGACCTCCATGCCTCCAGAAGACCCCCCAGCAACACCCCCACATGAGGGACCCCAGGTCCA
>NW_028179974.1:0-2500 GCF_964030765.1 Micromesistius poutassou | reverse complement strand
GAGGGTCCTAAAGACCTCCAGGCTTGGGGTCACTCACTACACTATTCAGTCCGACATGGTGAGCCGTGTCGGACTCACACGCGACGTGTTCCCCCTCCTCTGGAGGGTCCTAAAGACCTCCAGGCTTGGGGTCACTCACTACACTATTCAGTCCGACATGGTGAGCCGTTTCGGACTCACACGCGACGTGTTCCCCCTCCTCTGGAGGGTCCTAAAGACCTCCAGGCTTGGGGTCACTCACTACACTATTCAGTCCGACATGGTGAGCCGTGTCGGACTCACACGCGACGTGTTCCCCCTCCTCTGGAGGGTCCTAAAGACCTCCAGGCTTGGGGTCACTCACTACACTATTCAGTCCGACATGGTGAGCCGTTTCGGACTCACACGCGACGTGGTCCCCCTCCTCTGGAGGGTCCTAAAGACCTCCAGGCTTGGGGTCACTCACTACACTATTCAGTCCGACATGGTGAGCCGTGTCGGACTCACACGCGACGTGTTCCCCCTCCTCTGGAGGGTCCTAAAGACCTCCAGGCTTGGGGTCACTCACTACACTATTCAGTCCGACATGGTGAGCCGTTTCGGACTCACACGCGACGTGTTCCCCCTCCTCTGGAGGGTCCTAAAGACCTCCAGGCTTGGGGTCACTCACTACACTATTCAGTCCGACATGGTGAGCCGTGTCGGACTCACACGCGACGTGTTCCCCCTCCTCTGGAGGGTCCTAAAGACCTCCAGGCTTGGGGTCACTCACTACACTATTCAGTCCGACATGGTGAGCCGTTTCGGACTCACACGCGACGTGGTCCCCCTCCTCTGGAGGGTCCTAAAGACCTCCAGGCTTGGGGTCACTCACTACACTATTCAGTCCGACATGGTGAGCCGTGTCGGACTCACACGCGACGTGTTCCCCCTCCTCTGGAGGGTCCTAAAGACCTCCAGGCTTGGGGTCACTCACTACACTATTCAGTCCGACATGGTGAGCCGTTTCGGACTCACACGCGACGTGGTCCCCCTCCTCTGGAGGGTCCTAAAGACCTCCAGGCTTGGGGTCACTCACTACACTATTCAGTCCGACATGGTGAGCCGTTTCGGACTCACACGCGACGTGTTCCCCCTCCTCTGGAGGGTCCTAAAGACCTCCAGACTCTGGGCTACTCGCTGCACTATTCAGTCCGACATGGTGAGCCGTTTCGGCCTCACACGCGACGTGTTCCCCCTCCTCTGGAGGGTCCTAAAGACCTCCATACTCTGGGCTACTCGCTGCACTATTCAGTCCGACATGGTGAGCCGTTTCGGCCTCACACGCGACGTGTTCCCCCTCCTCTGGAGGGTCCTAAAGACCTCCAGACTCGGGGCTACTCACTACACTATTCAGTCCGACATGGTGAGCCGTTTCGGCCTCACACGCGACGTGTTCCCCCTCCTCTGGAGCCTCCAGAAGACCTCCAGGCCGTTCTCTGCCTTCTTCCCCTGGAGCCCCCCTTACACACGGGATGGGCTATGTCCTTCCAACACAGGGGTCAAACGTGTAGTAGGCGAAGCCCAGAGTTTTACAGGCTGCAGACTGCTATTTTTCTTGTTTTCGGTACCCCTGGTATAAAAACCCGAAAATCCCAACCCATGGTAGACTAAAACCAACCCATGGTATACTAAAACCAACCCATGGTATACTAAAAGCTGCCCCTGGTAGACTACGGAGAAAAGACTCTGTCTGATTTTTGATTCTCTCTTTTTCTCAAAATCAGACAGAGTCCCAGAGTTAGTGCACCATGGGTTGCGTTTTAGGAGATTTACAGAAAAGACTCTGTTAAATTTCCAAAACACGTCCCATGGTAGTTTAAATGGACTTTGTGGTTTCTTTAGTTCATCCAGGCTCAGGGGGACTTGATGTTCTTGCCAGTCCGGGATGGTGGACTCTCTGGGCCTGCCACAGGACGTGGTCCTGGTCCCCTGGAGGGTCCACAAGACTTGAAGTGGTTTTTGCCTCTTTTTTCTTTCTTTTTTTCCTCAGACACACACGGACCAGGCCTCCCCCTACAACGTCCCACACCCCCAGTCCCGACCTCCATGCCTCCAGAAGACCCCCCAGCAACACCCCCACATGAGGGACCCCAGGTCCAGGCCCCGGGGGACCGGGACCGGGACCCGTACTGGGCCAGCACCCAGACCCAGACACACACGGACCA
This sequence comes from Micromesistius poutassou, assembly GCF_964030765.1. NCBI lineage: Eukaryota > Metazoa > Chordata > Actinopteri > Gadiformes > Gadidae > Micromesistius > Micromesistius poutassou. The sequence continues at coordinate 314 of NW_028179974.1, read as the reverse complement.
GGCCTCCCCCTACAACGTCCCACACCCCCAGAGCCGGCCTCCATGCCTCCAGCAGACCCCCCAGCAACACCCCCACATGAGGGGCCCCAGGTCCAGGCCCCGGGGGACCGGGACCGGGACCCGTACTGGGCCAGCACCCAGACCCAGACACACACGGACCAGGCCTCCCCCTACAACGTCCCACACCCCCAGTCCCGACCTCCATGCCTCCAGCAGACCCCCCAGCAACACCCCCACATGAGGGGCCCCAGGTCCAGGCCCCGGGGGACCGGGACCGGGACCCGTACTGGGCCAGCACCCAGACCCAGACACAC
>NW_028179975.1:5000-10767 GCF_964030765.1 Micromesistius poutassou | reverse complement strand
AAAACATCCTCTGGAGCGCACACACACACACACACACACACACATATAGCTATTCATAGATAGAAACAAATACACACACAGACAACAAAACACAAAACAAAAATGCAAAACATACACACTGAATGTTTTACATCTTCTTGAGACATTAATATCTATCTAATCAATCCTTCTAGCTATCTATCTATCTATCTATCTATCTATCTATCTATCTATCTATCTATCTATCTATCTGTATCCTACGTGCTTCCCGTCTGTTGCCTAGTAACAGTGTTTGAGAAGATGTTTCCAGGAAGTAGCGACCAGAGCCCACTTCCTGTTTAGCAGGTGTGTGACGCCTGGCAGCTGCTGCCCTGTTGCTCTCCTCTCACCATTATCTCCCTCCTGGGCTCTTCCTCCTCTCCTCACTCCTCCTCACTCTCCTTCTCTCCCTCTTCTCTCTCTCCCTGCCTCCTCCTCCTCTCTCCCGCCCCCTCTCTCCTTCCTGCCCCCGCCTCCCCCTACTCTCTTTTCCCATTTCTCCATCCACTGTACTCATTCTCTCTCTCTTACTTCCTATGTTGCTCTCTCTCTCTCTCTCTCTCTCTCTCTTCCCAGAGCAGTTCCGTTTGTCCTGAAATCACCACTGACCAGTTGATTATTCATGTCATCAGCAAAATACGATTATTGAAATCTCTCTCGCCATCTCACTCTTTCTCTCTCTCTCTCGAGTCTACGTCCCACCCTATGTAGGTTCTATGTTAATCTCTCTCTACCACAAGGCTGCAGTGTGTGTGTGTGTGTGTGTGTGTGTGTGCGTGCGTGTGTGTGTGTGAGGTGAGGGGAGCCGGGAGGGTCAGATCCTCGCCACTCGCCCACTGTCTGTCACAGAGGAACGCCACGCAGCGTGGAGCGTATGCCGGGCGCCACCGCAAGCTGTCAGAGGGGGGATGACAGGCGTCTCTGTGCCGCGGCGCCATCACAGACACATCACAGCGTAACACACACGTACACACACACCCGACACATCACACGCACACTGCCGGCACACGTCACATGACTCCCGCCTGGCCCTTGAGGCTCCTGACGCCAGTGAGGCGTGGATAAGCTACTGAGGGCCCCATAGGATGGTTTCCACTCACACACACACACACACACACACGTGTATAGATATGCACACACACAGAAACAGACACACACACACGTGTATAGATATGCACACACACAGAAACAGACACACACACACACACATACATACATACATACATACATACATACTATATTTAAATACATACACACACACACACACACACACACTAACCCTAACCTCCGTAGTCAAGTCACTTCAAGCTGCACCAATACCTTTTATATGTGTTTGTGTGAGTGTTTGTGCCTGTGTGTGTTTGTGAGTGTGTGTGTGTGTGTGTGTGTGTGTGTGTGTGTGTGTGTGTGTGCGTGCGTGTGCACCAAGCTGATTGAGAGCTAGCAGGAACGGAGCAGTGCAGAGATTAGCGGCTGTGTTGCTAACGGCTAACACGGCCGTGCAGACCTTGATCTGAATGAGGAAGAAACCATCTGCCTGCCCTAGCTCTGTTTTCACCAGATAACGGAGCGAGAGAGGGAGAGGGGGAGAGGGGGGGGGGGGGTGGAGAGTGAGAGGGACAGAGGTGGAGAGAGGGACTGAGGGAGAGAGGCAGAGAGAGAGAGAGGGAGAAAACACGGATGTACCTATTAAATGCATTGTAAACCTATGCTTTATATCTACGCTGCCAGGGTCGGGTTAAATAAAATCCTACCTCATTCGCTCGGGTAATGCTGACGTGTTGTGAGATTATTAGAGGTGGAAGTAAAAGGAGCGCCCAGATCCTGAGAGCAGAATATGTCTCATTACAATGCATGGTGAGGTATAATATCGTGGCCGGTTGATATAATGTTGCCTTTTTTTTTCTCCATCACTTCATCACCAACATCATTTATTTAAAAATAATGAATCCAATGTGTAAAATGGAGGGTATAATAAATGGTGCCTCGGAATTTAATAACACACATAATTATAATGTTTTTTTGACAACTATAATGACTGTAAAACCATGTGAACCTTTAATCACCCTTGTTATTGCTAGGCTATTGTCATGTCATGTGACGCAGTAACACCATATGTGTATGTGTACCCTTGTGTGTGTGTGTGTGTGTGTGTATACGTGTGTGCGTGTGTGTGTGTGTGTGTGCGTGCATGTATGCAAGGGTGTGTCTGTGTGATTGTGTGCACGTGGGCGTGCACGGTGAGGAGAAGGGAAGGGCAGGGCGGCCTTACACCAGGGAGCCGTGGCAACCAGAACTTCCCCTGTCCGTTAGTGCTGAGCTACAGCTACTGTAGACTACCCAGACTGCTTCCTCTTCCTCTTAGCGCTCTCTTATGGAAACATTCTTCCTGTTGAGGTTGGGGAAAGGGGGGGGCGGGGGTGCATTGTGGAGATAAATAACTAGTCAAGTGGGTGTGATGGATAGAATACAGAAGAGAGGAGAGAGAGAGAGAGAGAGAGACAGAGAGAGAGAGAGAGAGAGAAAGGTTAGAGGTAAGAGGTTGAAAGCTTGGCTGGAGCTGTCGTGATTTAAGTTTTTACACAATAAAACGCACGTTGAAGGTGTCATTTGGGGCCGCTGCAAAAGTAAAAAAAAAAAACTGGATTGTAGTGAATAAAAGGGCAAGGTGCTGCCGACGATGTTGACCAGTCATTTATTCACCCAGTCAGTGATTGACTCAGTCGCCCTGTGGGGTTCCCATGTTCTCTGGTCCTGGGAAGCTGGTCTCAACATTCCCCTTCTCCCCAGAGTGTCCCAGTAATGTGGAACACATGGCTCCCAGTGACTAGAGAAGGGCTAAAGTAGGGCTATGTAGGGCTAGAGTATGGCTATAGTAGGGCTAGAGAAGGGCTAAAGTAGGGCTATGTAGGGCTAGAGTATGGCTATAGTAGGGCTAGAGAAGGGTTAGAGTAGGGCTATGTAGGGCTATAGTAGGGCTAGAGAAGGGCTAAAGTAGGGCTATGTAGAGCTAGAGTATGGCTATAGTAGGGCTAGAGAAGGGCTAAAGTAGGGCTATGTAGGGCTAGAGTATGGCTATAGTAGGGCTAGAGAAGGGCTAAAGTAGGGCTATGTAGGGCTAGAGTATGGCTATAGTAGGGCTAGAGGAGGGTTAGAGTAGGGCTATGTAGGGCTAGAGTATGGCTATAGTAGGGCTAGAGAGGGGTTAGAGTAGGGCTAAAAACACAGTCTCTAACCTTACACTTACTAGCTTTGAAATGCCCTGTCTGTTAAGTTAATTGGATGGACATATTGTGGACAAATGGACAGACAAAAAAAATGTAACTGCCGTACATAATAAAGTTATATGACAGGAAAGTACTTTTCAATCCACGTGGCTTATATACTCTGTTAACCACGGACCAGGCCGAGCCACCTGTCACTCAAACACGCTTTCAGGGTCAAAGACTTGCCTGGCTCTGTAAACAGGCGGCGGTGTGCTGATAAACACACAATAAACACACAGTATATAAACCCATAAAGACACAGCAGCGAAATACGTCCGCCAAAGAACAGGCTCTTCGCTCTGGTGGTGGTGGTGGGGGGCTGGTGCCCGAGCTCTCCCTGGGCCCCAGCACGCAGCTCCCCGGGCCCCAGCACGCAGCTCCACCGGCCCCAGCGGTTGTGGGTAAGAGACTGAGAGGGACCATCCATCTCCTTATGGGCAGTGGGTCAGATCGGACAGGTCTGGGCTGCCCGCCTGCGGTGCGATGCGGCGCTCATAAAGCTTGTGCCGTGATCGACGGCCCCGGCCGCCTTACAGTAGGAGAGGGGGGGGGGGAGAGGGGGGGGAGAAGTGGACCCCCTTCGCTGGAGCGCTAACAACCTACTTAGTGGGCAACCACAGCTAGGTGGAGGAGGAGGGAGGAGGAGGGAGGTGGAGGGAGGGACAGAAACAGAGAGTTCTCTGAGGAGGAGAGAGACGGTGGAACGGCTGGAGAGAGGGAGATTTAAGAGAGAGAGGAGGTGGGGGGGGGGGGGAGAGAGATGGGGAGAGACGGTGGAAAGGATGAGATGAGGAAGGAAAGAGATAGGGAGAGAGGGAGTGATGTGAATTTCGAGAGAGAGAGAGAGACTGGGCTACTGCTGGTGGTGTTTTAATGAGAGCTGTAGCCAGGCTGCAGTGTGGTTTAACCTCTGTGACCCCTCGTCCATTGTTCAACACTATTATCAACTGTTCAATAATTCAGCTGATCTTTACCAAGGCACTTCCTGCTGGGAAGAAGGCCCCGCGATGGGCAGAAGCACTCAACACATTGCAACCACTGACCCAATACACCGGCAACGTAATGTCCATGGTCTAGTCTGGTGTCCACAGCCACACATGTTATGATACTGAATATAACATAATGTCTGTCTTGTGAGAGTCGTTTAGAAGTGAGGTTGTTTTGATGTGGTGATGTGTAGATTCAATGTAGTTGGTGTCTGGTCTTCAATCTTTAATTACAGTGGACGGATAGAAACTTCAGATATTATCATCATCAACAGCGTATGTGTTCTAAGTGAAATTGATAAGAAATGGACGAAGCATGTCCTTCATGGTAGCTAGCCATACAATGATGCATTTTACAAATTCATCTAGGGTCTCTTTATTCTTTCTAATAAATTATATTAAATTACATGTGTATATCTATATCAATGTATCCCCAAATCCAAAATGTGTGTGATTTTTTTTTTATATTTACAAAAATATATATTTTTGAGAAGTTGCGTCTGGTATAGTTTACTTCAGTTAATTTAACTCAAAAACGATTTCGTAGGCCAACCTCAAAACATATATGTGCCAACTAATTACCAACGTCCTGTTTATGTGAATATCGAGATGAAATGTGGGTCATTTCTATGAAAAATGTAGAGCCCGCAGACAGGTGGGAGTCCCCTGGATCTTCACAAGGGTTCACCTTTAAAACACTAAACACCTCCTCCTCGGTTTCGAATACAAACCCCAGAACATCACACTGAACCCCGAGTTGACCGAGAGACGATCCACAGCGCTGCACTTTATTCGTCATTGTGATGTGTTGCCATGTGTGTTGTCGGGTAAACAGCACGACACAGCTTGCTCCTCCTCATTTCTCTATAATGAGTATGTATAATATAGGCCTATATTTGATAGGCCTATATAACATTCATTATTAACATTTTGAATATATAGTTGATCAATTAAATAGGCCTGCATTGACCAATATTAATGCAATTGGTCACTATCATTTTATACAAATAATATATTTAATTTCGTGTGTCAAAATAAATTGAGGTTATTAGGCCTTTATATTAAAAACCATGTGTAATTGCACCCTGATTCTGTCTTTGAAGATATATGGAATGAAAATACACGGAATTATGAAGCCGTTTTTTCTTGCTATTTCGTTACAATAGGCTTTATATTAAAATTGATATAATGTTGATTAGAAAGCCACATACACTTCAATTTGTATCAACCCTTGTGCTGTATATATCCATACATGATGAGACTTTAATAATAGTTGTGCTGTGAGAGACTTAAAAAATGTGCTTACTGTAAAGGTCGAAGAGGAGCAGGGTTATTGATAATCCACACGGAATATATTGAAACAATTCTCAAAACGCCACAATCCTCATTATTTGGGGGAAAAACGTATAAAGCCTTCAGGAATCTAAAAAGGAATTTACTCAGAGAATAATTCCTTTTCTCTCCCTTTTTCTCTGTCCAGTCAAAGAGATCCCAATG
>NW_028179976.1:12500-18485 GCF_964030765.1 Micromesistius poutassou | reverse complement strand
CGTACATACACACACAGGTTTCCATTGTACTTAAGCATTCATCCCTTTACATATTAATCTAACACTTTATTCCCAAGTTTCCGAGGGACAGCAGGCCAAAAGGCGCCGCCATGAATACTGATTACGAGACAGCCAATAACTGGCCTCCAGCTCCATCATAAGCGCCGGACGTTTATTGATACACGCTCCCCATCTATTGGCAGAGCGGTGATGTGCGTGGTGGGTGGTAATGAACACAAAGACGCATGCTCGACCCAGCGGAAACAGAGGAGAGAGAGAGAGAGAGAGAGAGAGAGAGAGAGAGGCTCATGCTCACATAATTACGAGCCAGTCATGATGAACAGGCACTGTTGTCTTTCAAAGTTGAAGGGGTGAAAAAAAAAAACGCTTCGGAATTACAAAATGAAATATAGTCGGCGGAGGGGCCGCTCAAGTTTAAGTTACGAGGCGAGCCAGAGATGATGGAATCATCCCCCCCCGCCCCCCTGCCTCCCCTCGGTTGCCTTCGACGCGGTAGCTGGGGTCTGCGGTTCATCCAAACCGACAGGCAAGGGCTACGGCTCACCTTTGTGACACGAATCCCACGTTTGATGTTATTTGGATAAATTATATCATGCCCAAAGGGGTTTTATTTATTTTTCTCGCACACTTTTTTTTCCTGTTGGGGGGGGCTGGCGGAGCGAGAGATGATCTTTTGACATTTTCATGTAAGAGAATGATGGATACACGCACGGGTCATCTGGCTGACGTTCAGGCTGCGCTGATAATTCATGAGCTTCATTGTGCATGTGTTCCCCTCTACTCTCGGAGATTGACAGAAGAGCTGGCGAGTGGTGCAAGATGGAGAAGATATTTAAGCATTCACTGAGCGCGCGCGTGTGTGTGTCTGTGCTTGTGTTCATTTGTTTGTGTGTGTGTGTGTGTGTGTTTGTGTGTGTGCCCATGGGTGTGTGTGTGTGTGTGTGTGTGTGTGTCTCCGCATGTGTTTAAAAAGGGCACACGTGATCGGGACGACGGGACGGATTCAGAGCGGGACACTTTAACGAGACACCTGTGTGTGTGCCGCAACACGTGTGCAATGTGTGCGTTGGTACAAACATCATTGTGTTTCCCATATGTATTTCCCAGGCAACCTCGGCGGAATCATCCCCACAATGTACGTCTCAATGTAAATACGTCTCCTGCTGCGGCGTTCCGGGTCCTAGCTGGCGATGCGCGGCGAGGGGGAAATTGGAATTCACGTTGTGCAGGTGGCTGGTTGCAGCCGTAGCACTGCGGACAGGGAGACGAGCAGGGGGAGGGATGGGGGAGGAGGCTGATGCGTGGTTGGATGAAGTAAAAGGGCAGAATGGGGTGTGTGGGTGGTGTGGGTGTGGGGGGATGAGGGGGGGGGAGAGCCGTGGCTGTCGTCCTCTGTCACGTCTTACACAGACAGTCGGCCCCTAGGGACCTCCTCTCCGAGCGAGGGCTGGTGCACACAAACACACACACACACACACCGCCCTGCACAGCACAGTGTGGATAGTTGACGGTGGCAGCCAGCGAGACAGTGTCTTTATCAATGAGCTCCGGTCGACCACACTGCCTGACGTGTTTGGTCGGGTCGGGGGGGGGGGGGGGGTGGTGGGGGGGCGTCACATGCCATCCTAGGGTGATCCTTGATTTAAAAAAAGACCCACCTTGGTCACAGGAGAGGCCTGGTAAACGGTAAGAGACATGTCCCGGGTTGCTAGGAGAACCACGGCCGTACCCGACCACGGCCAGTGACATCTATTAGAGAACATCATGCCTTCCAATCAGAGCACGGGGGCCAATTTCTTGCTCAACGCACACAAGAGCAATCATTTTTCACTGTGTGATTGAGGGGTGTAATCGCTCTCCCCAAGGGCTCTTGATTTGACTTGTAAGCTATCTCTGACATGTTGCTCAACCTCACCACCAGGAGAGACTGTCCCCTGAGGCGCAGGGGCGGGAAAAGTGGTGCAGAGCGCGGAACACTGTGTGTACAGCTCTGGCACGGTATCATTACGGGGCCTTGTCTAGGCTGCTGTCCAGCACCCGTTGCCCTTGTCCTATCGCAGACAGTGGCTACGGGCGAGCCACTCTGTAGCCATCACCCTTTGCCGGGGGGGGGGGGGGGGGGGGAGAGAGCACCCATGCTCTTAGTCCGCTCGCGGGGGGTCTGTCTTTTGCATGACTGCGGGCGTTTTGAGGAGAAGCACATTCTGAACGTCCTAGCCTGTTAGCATGCTGAGACGTGAGGCTGAAGCTAAGCCGTCGCCGCCGCCGCCGCCGCCGCCACTGCCATCGTAGCCTGGGAGCGTTCTGGCAAAGCAAAGGACCGAACGTCCGAGCTGACAGAGCCCTAGACCAGGCCACAGAAGATCTGAAGTGTCGGACGACATCTGGACAGAGATAGGGGCCGGCCGGCTTCACATCGGAGTTCAGTTCCGCGTCCGGCAGGACGGAACGCTATGAGCAAGTTAAGCCGGCGCACTTGACCTAGTATCGATGGTTCCTCTGGTCGACTTGAGGGCCGGTGTACTGCGTCCCTTTGGGGCCGGTGGCGAGTAAGCCAGTCGACTAACTGCATACTTCCTGCTTTTGAAGTTGTATCCTATCACAGCCCTGGCACATTTAGAGGAGAGCCTCCGAGCCAAGGCGGCCCGCAGGGAGAGGGACTTGTGTGCCCGGCCATCGAAGGCACAGCGGAGAGGTCTCCTGTGTGGCCGTGAAGAGGTTATGAATATAGATATGGATATATATATCTATATAGATATATGTATAGATATATACAGTATATATAGAATATATAGATATATTTTCGGTCCAATTTTCAGAAACCAATAGTCATTTTGAACACCATATCTTCCAACCAATAGTTGGAACGGAATGATGAACCAGATTGATTCACGCATGGATAACGTCACAACTGTTATTTTGCTATCCAACATTATCCAAGCAAATCACAGACCAACAATTGTACGCCTTTTTGTAAACACCCCAAAATGGAGGCCGCAACGGAAATGCACTGTGATCTCTGGATTGCCCGTCTCGTTAGTCGGGTGTTTCTGCCTGTTCATGTGTAGCACACATTCCCCTGAAGTGTGGACGTGTAGCTTGATGCCATCCGAGAGTTTTGTCCAGAGCACCCAAGGGCTCGTAGTGCTCATGAGCCAAGCTTGAATCCACTGTGGGCAAGCCTCCCAACAACCTGTCACCGCTAAGACGGCAGGCTACATCTTCTTAATTGGCACCTTGACTGAACTGTTTAGTGGGTGATGCATTCGTTTCCTCCGCTGGCCTGGAACCGCTTCCAAAATAAATGATTTTAATCTAAGAGGGCCAATTGTGCTTTTAACTGTTTTATTTTTATTTTTATTTTTGTAAACAAAAAGACCAAAGATATAGACTTCAAAAACAATCTCCTCTCACTTCATATCTCAGCCCGCTTAGCGGCGTGACAGGATGCTATCAAACCTCATACGCGGGCCTCTTCCTGCACTCTCACAGTGGGCTCTCTTTACAATGTCAAAACATGTTCAAACACCTGTTTACCAGGTGCCAGCACCTGTCACAGGAGTCACAGGGTCTCGCATGAAGCGGTATTTGTGTTGAAATGAAAGCATATCTAGGGCTCTTCAAGGTAGGAAAAAAATATTCAGGACTACAGTAAATAAATAAAAGTAGGCATGGTTTTGAGACTAATAATTTCCCTGATCTCATGGAATATTCTCCTTTCCTTCGACAGCGTCCTTATTTTCTTGTTCAACTTAGAAAAGTGAAACGGCAAAACAGAGAAAAAGATGTACGTTAAGAAATCGTCATTAAGTCATTTGCTGTTTACGACTACTGTTCTCATTGAGCACGCCCACGTCAATGTGCCTTCAACAAAGATGACCCATCTCCTACAAGGTTTGAGTACATAGCGTAAACCGTTGGCTGAGTGGCTTTCGATGAAGTGTTATTGTTTCATCCTCTGTGGTATCATGGTTTCAGGGCTAAGTATGACTCGGAGAGTGGTTAAGGATCAACACCTGGTTTATTCAGAGACAAGGTAAGGTAAACAAACCAGCACTCCTGAGGTGGTTCATGAAATATCTGCCGAATCCAGGAGAAAATTCAGTCTATATTGGTATGGGCTGAATGGTAAATTAGCCATGCCTACAGGGTCTGGTTTACCAGGTAAACCTTTAGTCTGTATCGGTATGGGCAGAATAGTAAAGAGGTGACGCCTACAGTGACTTATCTCAGACCTATGGGGTGTACTACGAACCTCACTGAACATACCCAGGCTTTCTTGGGAAAACCTGGATCGACAGAGACGCAACTGGCGATCACAGTTAAATGGAACTACGACGCTCACTTAGGATTTGATTAGTCGAGCCAGGTTTTCCGCTTTAGGTTCAACGCGCGTTCACGTGAAAGGGGCGTTTAGCGCGTAATTTTACTCATCTTTACAAAATGGATAGAGCAAGCGCAGTCTATTTCACTCAAGAGGAACAGTCATGATTATAATAATGAGGAATTTAAAAATCTGATAACAGCTAGGGGCAACACAATTGCACATACTGGCTAGGGAGGCGTGCTGGCAAAAAATAGCCGATCATGTAAATTCGTATGTATATTCGTACCGAAAGGATTCTGCATATAGTCTATAAAATAACTATGCCAAATGATGAATTGTTCGCCATTAATTCCAATAGAGTGATGATGATTTAAAAATGCATAAGCAACGTCCAACCTGCCTTGTGCTATAATTTAGGGAATTCACTTTAAATTCACCCTATATAAGAAATGTATCGCATATGTTTTCAACCGCTGTGAGGTAGTGGCGGTGGCGTAGTGGATTATTATAAGACCCGAACGCCAGCGACCGGGGTTCAAATCCGCCGGTCCATCATGCCTTTTACCCCCATAGATGTGGTGCCAGCACGGCCTTGAGAACATGGGTTCAAGTTCGAAATAAGCACAAAAATGCCTTTAATGATTAAGTATGACATGATTTTGGACTTTTTAAGCTTCACACAAATGCGCATCACTTGGGAGATGAACCCCGCACGCAGAAATTCAAGACTGACGCGCTACCCCCACTCTACCACTATAGCAAATACCCTCTGATGAGAACCTGTATCTCTCATAAAGAATAATTCTCAGGCAACGCCAAGGGATCGTATCTGTCCCGAAAGACCCTCTGTCTCTGGAAAGACCCCTGTACGATGTGGGCTCCGAGGTCCACGCAAAAACCCATAAATGGTGACGCCATTGTAAAAAGAGGGGCTAGGAAGCTGCGCACGCCGATCTAACCCGATTGACTAAGCTGAAAACCTGCTCCCGACCAGGTTTGGTTGACAGCATAAGTCACCATGGTGATACAGCGACGCTAAAAGAGAGCGAATTTCGTGTCCCAGCTAACCCAGGCTTTGAGCGCAACATACCTCGCTAACCCACTAATCGAGGTTCGTAGTATACCCCACTGGTCAACTTTGTATGGTGTTGTGTTGACCACTCCATGGTGGTTAGTGAGGTCCCCCCCTTCACTGTAAAGTACTTTGGGGAATTGAAAAGCGCTATATATAAATTCAATGATTCTTCTTCTTCCATGTGTAGAAGCAGAAACGTGTCAGAACTGGTGTTAGCACTACAAATATGTAATCGTTATGTGAGATTTAATATCGCCTAATAAGAAAGCAGCGATATAATTAATTTGCATCACTTAGCCCCTACTTAACGTACTGTAGGTTTAGTGGCTTATCTTCTTCAATCTCTCCCTTCATGCTGGAACCACGATTCTGTGAGACTTAAAGTTCATTAAACGTGGGTTATCCTACATGGATATAATTAAGTCAACATCAAGGCATTGCAATTCCAAAACAAACAATGTTGTTTTTTCCCCCTCCTGCTTTCACTTTCACTTTCATATTATTCTCAGTCTAAAGCGAGCGACGGAGACACTTTTATTCGATCTCGTGGACATCGATTGCA
>NW_028179976.1:0-7500 GCF_964030765.1 Micromesistius poutassou | reverse complement strand
GCGTAATTTTAATGTGTTAATTTTAACATTCATTTTAACGTCCTGACGCGTTAATTATTATTATTCATTTATTTTTTCAGAAAAGGCAACCAGTAGAACTTGTTGACATGTAGACCCAACACTGAACCAGCACAAGCACCAGCCCAGCACCAGCAGTGAGCAAGAGTTTGCGTGGGTGGTAAGGCGGTATTACTGAGACACCTGCTTTAAGTTCCACTTGAAATATAGTCTTGCAACTCTCGTTTCACAGACATCATCACAACACTCTTTGTAGGCATTTCATTCCGGAGCTTTTCATTCTATTGAATCCATTCAAAGGCGTTATGACACGTACGTATTTAGTATCGAGGATGACGTTTCATTTCCAATCCCCGTGCTCGGTGTGGTGGGTTGTAAAGGGGAGGTTATGAGAGCGGACATACTGTGTCAGTGGCACCTGCTGCAGGACCCTGCCCTTGTCTCTTCTACACTATTCTGTCTTTTGATTGGCTGTCACTACTGATTGCATTACTTTGACATCTCTTTCCCCCCCCCCCCCCCCCCTGCAGTCGTACGCAATACCTATGATGTCACGCATATTCGCAGTGAAAGCGCCTTACTGCGGGCACATTCGAATGCAGGGAGGGGGAGAGGGAGAGAGAGAGAGAGAGAGAGAGAGAGAGAGAGAGAGAGAATTTCTCTAGTTTTACACCACAATTACAGGATAAGAAACGGCTTACCCCATTTTTTTTTTTGCATGTAAACTCAGACTGCTTCAGTGTGCCCTGGATATGAATTATTCCGGCAAATCTTTGTTTTTAGCTTTTTTCTTCCGTTTAAGAATACAGTAAACACTCCTCCTAAAACTGACTGACAGCGTGTTTTTTCCCTTTTTTCCCCCCGAAAAGCCACTTCTGCCATAGACAGTGTACGGTCCAATGGTGGACGCCGTGCAAATTCAAAACAGATGCAGAACAGCTTTGTGATGTGAAACTCGGATGAGGGACGCCTGGAAGCCAGGGGACGTCGTGTGTCTCAGCTGTCTACTTGTTTTTTCCTCACTCCAGTTGGTAGGATTTCATTATTCTCTCATTTTATTGCCCCCTCCAACCCCCTCCTCTCCCCCCTCTCCCCCCGCCACATGGCACCCCGCCCCCCCCCCCCCCCACACACACACACACACACACACACACAGCCCAACCATGCGTCCCCCCCCTGCTGTGACTCGTTGGCTCGGTGTAGCAACCGTTTTCCCCGCCTTCTCCACGGGGTGATTGAGCTTCTTGTCGTCTGGAGTGTGCTTCAACCAATACGCGGGCCCTTTCATATAGGGCCCCTGAATGGTGTGTCTGGACTGGCTCCATCCACCAGGACCCCTGACCCCTGACCCCCCCCCCTCCTATGTTTTGCTCTGCATCCAAAACAACCCCCCGGCCTCCCACCCTCCCACCCTCCCACACACTCACCGGCGTCGTCCCCGGGGCTCAGTCTGGCCGTCTGACGGCCGACACAATGGTAGGGCGGCTTTTAGACCGCTGGACGCAGACTGGAGGTCGAGCAGGTCGTCGGGCAATCCAACGCAGGTGCGATACTTTGAGCCAATTCTCTCTCTCTCTCTCTCTCTCTCTCTCTCTCTCTCTCTCTCTCTCTCTACCATACTTTGGGCCAATTCGCTTCAAAGGGTCTGAGTTTCCCGAATTATCCTTGTGGTTTGACTGGTGCGAGTAAGGCAAGGGATGCATTTAAATAAATGGAAGTCTTTCCTTGTGCAAAAGCCTCCTCTTTCTTTGTCTCCCTTTGTGCACCGCCCGTTCGCAGTCTCCACTTTGAAAGGGATCTGAGGCGAGGACCCAATGGAACTTGGACCTCGCGTAATAGCTGCATTCTCAGCAAAGCAAACAAAGAGAAAAGTACATTCTCCCCCTAAAATATACACACACCCCAAAAGACGGTGTCGCCACCTCATCAAGAGGAGGACCCGACCCCCCCCCCCACCCACCCACCCTTTAGCGTGTTCCTCTAGCTTGTCAAACCTCCTGAGACGTATCGTTGGCTGTGGAAGTAATCGCCCAGAAACCCCACACAGGTGGAGGGGCCAACACCGCTGTAGGGGCCCATAAAGAGGCGCTGTAACCATTAAAGTCAGCCAAGGAAAAGGTGCACCTTCTCGATGTTTTACAGGTGGGGGCACTGGGTGGTATGTTCCAACCAGGCAGTAAAAGAAGAATGTCTTTCGGGCGGTGGCTGCCGCTGCCGCCGCTGCTGCTGCTACAGTCGACTCTCCGGATCATTAGACTATCACAGCGGATCCGATGTAGCCATTGAGCCCAGTCAGATGGGGAACGGGCGTCAGAATGTAGGATGTGCCTTCCCACCGAGGGGGCCCGTTTCACACGCATGACGGATGGACGGACGGCGAGGCTTATGTCCCTGGTAATTGCCCCCCGAGACGCTCGGCAGTAAACGGCTGTTGCGTTTGTAGAAGGAGATTGGGGCGGCGGCGTCGCGGTGCCGATGCCGCTATGAAGCCCTCCGACACGGAGGAAGACACTTCCTGTGTCCCCAGGGACTGTTGAATAATATGTGATAATGCCTGCTTGTGTGTGTGTGTGTGTGTGTGTGTGTGTGTGTGTGTCGGTTTGGGTGTGTGTGTGTTGGTTTGCGTGTATTTCTGTATGTGTGTGTGTGTGTGTGTGTGTGTGTGTGTGTGTGTGTTGGTTTGCGTGTATTTCTGTGTGTGTTTGTGTTTGGTGTATATGTGTATGCGTGCGTGTGTTTCTGTGTGTGGGTGTGTGTGCGTATGTGTATGTGTGTTTGTGTATGTGTATGTCTGTGCGTGTTTGTGTGTGTGTGTGTGCAAATGTTTATGTGTGTGTGTGCGTGTGTATGCATGTCTCTGTCTGTACGTGCGTCTGTGTGTGTGCGCGTGCGTCTATATGTGCGCGCGTGCATGTTTGCATGCGTGTGTGTGTGTGTGTGTGCATGTTTGCATGCGTGTGTGTGTGTGTCGCGTCTGCAGCGGCTCATGTCTCCTCTCATCGCCTCCAAAGCCGTGTCGGTGTTGAGGTGCAGCCGGCCAACCTGGCGTTTCAATTAGTGGCTGAATCGTTATCAGGGCAGCCAGTCAACACGCGGCCGCATCGGTACGCCAGGCCGGGCCGGTGGCCGTCTGTAAATAGGGACAGTCGCAGGGCGGGACGAGGCTGTGTCTGTTTGTATGTGTGTCTGTCTGTGTTTGACTCTGTGTGTGTGTGTGTGTGTGTGTGTGTGTGTGTGTGTGAGAGTGTGCGTCCATTGCTATGTGTTTGTGTGCACACGAGGATTGTATGTGTGTGTGGGTGTTTTTTCAGTGTGTGTGTGTGTGTGTGAGAGTGTGTGTCCGTTTGTGTGTGTTTGTGTGCACACGAGGATTGTATTTCTGCGTGGGATTTTTTTCTGTGTATGTGTGTGTGCATTTATATATGTGTGTGTGTGTGTGTGAGCGTGTGTGTATTGTCTCTGTGTGTGTGTGTGTGTGTGTGTGTGTGTGTGTGTGTGCGTGAATGAATGAATGAATGACTGCGTGCATTTGCATGCGTTTGTGCGCAACACATTGTGCGTCTGTATCGTGCGGATGTGTGTGTGTGCGTGTGTACACGTGCACAGCCATGTGCACATGTGTCAGCAGGGGTCTGGTGAACAGGTTGTGTGCCTCCGTGGCATATGGCGAGCACCCAGGTGATGAGCAAGGCTCCAAGATGAGCCCATATTGTGGCATGGTGGGTGTGTGTGTGTGTGTGTGTGTGTGTGAGTGTTTATAGCTAGGTTCATGGATGTTGTTGTGATGTGTGTTTGTGTGTGTGTGTGTCTCTCTCTCTCTCTGCCGATCTCCCTCCCTCTATCTCCCTATTTGTCTCTCTTTCTCTCCCTCTCTCTCTCCCTCCCTCTTCCTCTCTCCCTCTCCACGTCTCTCCCCCTCCCCCTCTCCCTCCCTCTCCCCTCTCCCTCCCTCTCTCTCTCTCTCTCTTATGACCATCTGTGCTCTGCTCTTCAAAGCGAACCCTTTCCTTTCCTAACCCCAAAGAAACATGAATTATTAAACCGCTCCACCAGGTGACAACCTAACCATTTGTTACTTCCTCTCAGGCGCCGAAGACGCAGATTTGAGGATACAATCACGAGGGGGCGTCCGCCCACGTGAACCTTTACTCACTCTCTGGCAGTCTGCTTCATTTCAGTTTTCCCCAGAACTTCACAGATATAGAAATATATTTATATATATATATATTTCCATAATCTCTGTCATCTCTGCTATGAGACTCTGCGAATGCTTCTTGACTCGCAGATTTCTTGTTCCTGCGTTGATTCTCTGTGTCTCTTTTTTCTCTCTTCAGTTATTTCTCTCTTCTGCCTTGAGTCTCGGTCTCTTTTTTCCTTTCTTCAGTTCTTTCTTTCTTTCTGTCCAAAAGGGAACGCCTGTCCCTCTCGGTCCCCGCCGCTCTGCCAGAGGCTCCGGCCGCTTGAAGAATCCAATAAGGTTGATTAAGTGATGACAATATAATTACAGCCATGGCGGCGGGACAATCAATCTCAAGCTTCCTGGACAAATGAGGAGGTCTCATTGCAGGTCTCATGCAATAGGCGTCTCCCATCCACTCATGCTCTGGTGGAGAGAGAGAGAGAGAGAGAGAGAGAGAGCGATAGAGACAGCATGGGATAGATGGAGACAGAGAGAGAGAGAGAGAGAGAGAGAGAGAGAGAGAGAGAGAGCATGAGAGCTAGAGAGAGGGAGAGACAGCATGTATATCTCTTGGAGAAAGATAGAGAGGGAGAGATAAACACAGCATGTGTATTTCTGGGATGGAGAGAGGGAGAGATAGAGAGACTGAGTGGTGAGTTATCTGATTCATTTCTCCTCCCTGCTTGTCTTTTCGTCTGTCTTCTCTTAAACCCGCTGCGCTTGTATTTCATTACAAACGCAAACAACAGGAACCACGACGAGAGGAGGAAATTGTAGCGATGGACCTGTGATCTGATACCTGGATAAGTTGGGGAGCCTGGATCCAAATCTGTCCTGGATTTGCTTTGTCATTGTCGTTGCTGTTGTTGTTATGAATTGCAGCTTTATATTTTCAGGGGTTTTACATTTACATTTACATTTAGGGTGTTCAGCAGACGTGTTTATCCAAAGCGACTTACAATGAGTACATTTGTCATAAGAAGGTGAAACAATAAATCGTTGTCGGTACAATAAGGACCAAGCAATAACCATCGCTAGGTTAACCCATTCCCCGTATACCACAACGACAGCTAGGATAAGATGCTACACAACTAAGTACTAAGTACGACATACAATCAGCGGGTAAATGAAGTGCCAGGACGTACAACACAGGGGTGGGACGGGGTTTTCATCTCCATGGCGTTGCCAGTGCTGGTTTTTATTCATCACCGGGGTCTATAGGAGCAGCCTGGGCTGGCCTGGAACATCTGCCGGACGGGCCCCTGAATACCTGACGACCAGGGTCACCGGCAAGGTTCACCACCCCGGGGCCAGGACCAGCATTAGCATAAACACTCGCCCGTCCGTCCATCCATCCACCGCTTAGCCCACTACTCCAGCGGGTCGCGCGAGCGGGGATTAGCATATCTAATGCGTCTGGATGGGCTACATCTGCATGCAAATGCAGTGAGGACCTCTCGGATTCAGATCAGTTCCTTCTGCAGATGCGAGCGTCAGAATGAGAACAGGGCTCAGGGTTCAAGTAGATTTGAAGTGGTTCAATGTGTGTCTGTCAACAGCGACAACGTAATTTGACATTACGTCCATTCATTCAAGATAGAATAGATAATATAAATTACACGTGATTTATTCATTTCTCTATTGGATAAAAGGTCACCACACATACCATTACAGGATAACATGTCGGTAAATGAGCCAAATGTACCATAACTCTCCCAGATGTATGAGTCGTGTGTTTTCTGTATTTGATAGAAAGCAGCCAAGTGTTAGTCATTTGGCCAAAGACGAAGGTCAAATGACGAAGGCCCACCCTCTGAGCTCTTTCTCATTTTCTGCCTGGCGTCTCTTAGCGTCAGGGGTTCATGATTCGCCTTTTCCCTTCAAACCGACACCGAAGTGTGGCTTTTAATTAATGGCCGCCTGTGAACTCCTTCATCGCTTTCATCAAACACGGATGGCTGCAGCTTTTTGTTTTTGATTCCCCCCCCCTCCCCCCACGCCATCTGAATATCTTCAAAAAACTTCAAAAAAAAGCAAGTCATTTGATTTCATGTTCTTTTATATTTTGCATCAGAAAGGGGATCAGGTGCGTGGGGGTGCGGTGACACAAACCAGGGACGTCTTTCATGTTCCGAGACACCGCAGAAAAAAAGGGCAGGATTTATGTTCACACCGCATACTGTACCGCCCCCCCTTCTTTGAAGGCAAATAAGGTATCGTTAAATCGCTATTGTCAGAATGCCGAATCAAAGAATCCGTGGCAGCCTGATGAATATTTTATAATCTACAAAGAGGCAGAATCTGCCATCTGTCTTGTGACACACACCGGTGAATGCTGACCAGGAGAGAGGAACTCACACCATCGCAGCCTTGCCCCCCCCCCCTTGCACTAATGAACTCACACACACACACACACACACACACACACACACACACACAGGCACTTACACACACACAGCAGCACATACACGTATGCTCTCAGGGCTCACTGTCATGCTCACACTCCATTTTGCTTTCCTGCACCCCTCCCTTTCTTCCGGTTTTCGCCTCCCTCCCTCCCTCCCTCCCTCCCTCCCTCCCTCGTCCCTCTCTGTCTCTCACCCTCAGTCTCTCTCTCCCCTCCACAGGAAACAAACGCCTTGTGCCGGCCCCCCTTTAAATATTGTTGTCAATATTGACTTTCATTTGCGCATGCATACCCTGTGCATACTTAATGACGCAATCATTAGGAAACACTTGATGGGCGGAAGGAAGGGGGGGTGAGTGAGAGAGAGATAGACGCCTGCCGCGTCCCCGTCTCACTCTTCACTCCTCCCTTGTCATTCCATTGGGAGGAAAAGCTTAAGTACTTTGGAGTTGAAGTGTCTGTCTTTCACACATCAAACGATTTGTTTTATCCGCTTCATTTTCTCCCCTTCAAACCTCAAACCCTGCGCTGCTTTGATGATGAAACGCAGAGGACATCCATGCATTATATCTGAATGGGAAGTGTGTGTGAGTGCGTGTCTGTGTGTGTGTGTGCGTGTGTGTGTGTGTACATGTCTGTGTGTGTGTGTGTGTGTGTTGGGGGTATGCAGGGGGCACGGGTTGGGGGGTGCGAGTGTGTGTGCGTGTACATGCATTTTAATGAGTGTGTATTTGTTTCCGCGACAACGGTGTCACCCCAGTGCGCCTGCGAGGAAAAAGTCTTGCCACCTTAGTTTTAAAAGGTGGCCTTTTTTCACAACAGTTTTTACACAATTGTTCTTTTTTTTTCTTTTTCCTCTCCTATTATTTTTGTTCCTTCCTACGTGAGTTCCCTC
>NW_028179977.1:0-7500 GCF_964030765.1 Micromesistius poutassou | reverse complement strand
CCTCTAACCCCAACCCTAACCCAAAAGGGGGATTTATTTGTCATGATTATCTTGTACAGCTAAATGTATCCATAAAGTTTACCTAGATGGAGATGGAGCTTTTCAGCGGAAGTCGCCATACGTGACTCACTCAAAATGTTTGTTTTCGTCGTTTTTACATTCAGCGTTTTTATTAAAGGAAAAAAATCAAACAGCTGTATTAATTTTCCTGATTATCCTGTTAAACTTAATGTATTAATAAAATGAACCTTTTCAGTGGATTTTTCTGCAGAATCAGAGCGAATATAAACTTTGTGGTTGCTCCACAAAGACACGTCGGCCTAGTCCGTCCCAAAGTCACATAGCAGCTGAGATGAACACAATGCAAAGAAAAAGATTCAAAGAACATGCGTTTTAAGGGGGTACCAGCATCTATTTGAATCACCATGGCAACGATAGAAAAATTTGCATTAACTAACAAACATCATACACTAAAAATAAAATGCACATTTATCGCTAGGAATGTCACCAAAGCAAATTTTAACACAGGTCCATCCTAAAATGTCGCTTTCTCCACTGAGCATATAACGATTGCCATCCATTTTGTTTTCGCAGACAGAACCTCGACACACAGTATTGCTGTTTTTTACGAACAGCCAATACGGGGCTAAAAGGTTCATATGGATCGTTTTGGACGACCGATACTAACAACCTATGCTGTCGTTTAGGTGGAGATCACGTGGCACGAGGAGGAGACAGGGAGTGGTGGGCTTGTGTCCACCCAGAGATGGGAGCTCATCTCTGGGCAGGGCCCTCACTCTGGGGGGTCCCCAGCTGCCTCCTCCGTCACTGGATTTGAGCCTTTGACGCGTACTTTAGCACTCGGCCAAAAAAAAAAAACAGCAACACATCTGGATGGAACCAGGTGGGATCAGAAGGGGACGGTGGGGCGGAGGGGGTGAATCTAGACTGTGTCTAGTTTGTCCGGTCTGAGGTTGTCTGTGAGAAAATGTGCAGGCTGAAACAGTGATTGTTATCAGCTTATTGAAAGGGGAAACTACAACACCTGGAGGATTATTTTTGAGAAACAGACACGGCCGGGGTCTCTGTAAAGGACTATGACGTTATTTGAAAAGATCAACATGATCCATTTAACCATTTTAACTTATGCATGCACCGTATAAATAAAGGGAAACACAATTTCTGCTTGCTTGCATTGCTGTTTATTGAAGCTTATAATATTTTATATTCAAAAGCAGTCCTTGCTTGGCCCGGCTCACAGCTGGCGTTGACATGGGTCGTGGGTGATCCCATCACAAGTGGACACTGAGTACACGTTGAGATCAAATGGCTCAGACCACATCCAAAGGGGGTCTCTGTAGTACATAACGTGTGGCCACATTCTTTGAGTAGTGTGTACGCTAATGCATCGTGGGCGACATTGAAGGGCCGACTGCTTCATTGTGGTCCTCTGCATTAGCAGAAGACGCATTCATTTGCGCGCCTTGACACTTTCGCCAAGTCAATTCAAGTCATCAAATCAGGTAAGCTGTATTTGCCACAGGACGTCTGAACATTGTGGGAAGCACAAAGAGATATATACTGTGTGTGTAACTTCAGGGGCGATTTTGTTTACAAGGGTCTGATTACCTAGTCATCTTCTTTTCATTTCCGGGTATACTATGCACTTGGAAGTGCATTTCTGTCCCCCACAAGGTTAAGAATTACAAGGCATTTGGAATTTGCAACAGGGAATCATGCACATATTTATTTGCATATAGTGCGGGGAAGTGAGTTGTCCCACGAGACTGTGTGGACCCGCATTCTAACACCAGGGGTGAGCTGACATACTTGGAGATTGTGATTGGATCACCCAAAATGCATGTTAACTCCTGGTGAGAGCAGGGCCATTGTCTGACGTCAACATAGCATTTACAACTGTTCATTTTAGCTACATGGCTAACGGTATAACACATTCTGTCATGAAGACGCACATTTTAAGGCAGGGATCTAAGTGGATTGCTCCGAATCTGCGGCAGCACAGAGAAATCTCATCTTTCATCTCAACAAGCTGAAATTGCTTTTTGAGAGTGGGTGGGGTTTGGATAGAGTAGGGAGATGGAGATGGAGATGGAGAGGAGCGGATGGGTTTTTTTTGGTTCGCAAAAATAATATATATTTTGCCTGCTCCACTGCATTTTGGAATTGTATTGGAAAGGTATACTAATACAGAAATATAAAAAAAGAAAGAAAAAAAAACTAGACCTATGCTATATATTTTATTTTATTGTTCGGTCCTTTCTTAATTATCCCAACCACGTTCAAACCAAGAGAAATCCAGTCTTTATTAAAGGTAACAGAACGTTTAATTTGGTCGTGATTTAAAACCTCCCCTCCGCCCTCCGTCGCACTGTGTTTCACCCGTGGTACCATCCGAGGACAACCGTAACATGTGAAACAGCAATTTCAGACTATATAATCTCTCCTGAGTCTGAATGGGTCACAGTGTGCCCCACAGTCCCTCTAATCCGTGTCATTGTCAGGGACATTGTGCCCAATGCACCGACCGGACTTAAGTCCCGTCTATCAGATCAGATGTGTTTTGAGGGGGAAAGAGAGTGATTGGTGGTGAAAGTCGGTGCAGGAAAATATAATAAAAAGTGAGTAGGTAAACAAACACAAGGCATGTGTGGATGTAAATACTCAGAGCTTAGCCAGCGAGGCTTCTGTCATGCTGTGTTACGTTTCTTTATGAGAACTCCCCCTGTTGGCTCCAGCTGATTAGATGTGGTAATGGCTGTGACAGGATGTGTGTGTGTTTATGTGTGTGTGCTTGTGTGTGTGCTTGTGTGTGTATGTGTGTGTGTGTGTGTGTGTATGTGTGTTTGAGTTGTACAATATGAATTAGTATGCATGACTGTGTGTGTGTGTGTGTGTGTGGGGGGGGGTGTGTGTGTGTGTGTGTGTGTGTCAGTCACACAAACACACTCACTCAAACACAAACACCCGCATCAATAAAACAGTGTGTGAGAAGGTATTACAGAAATAAAGGAAAAATCTGATTCTGATCCTTCCAAGAAAAGAGTGTTATAAGCGCTGCAGAGAACTTGCCGTCTAGACTAGATATGTCACAACTCTGGTACGTCTAGACTCTGGGGACTATGGTTCAGCTAGACTCTGTTTCGGCTAGACTCTGGTACAGCTAGACTGGTAGGGCTTGACGCTGGTACGTCTAGACTCTTGGGTCTCTGGTACATCCAGATTATGCTAGGGCTAGACTCGGGTACAGCTAGACTGGTACATCTGGTACATACTGGTATAGCTGGACTAGCTGGTCATTGTTGTTTTTCCAGGGACAGATAGATCTGGTTCCAAACTGCCAGCCAGCAAGTGCCTCTATGCCTGTGTTAGAAGTCAAGAAGAGAAAGATACCAGGATATTTGATCTGTTGTTGTGTACCTTCATCAGCCAGATTTTTTTTGGGGGGCGTCCCACGCAGACTCACACACATCTAGTCCATTTGAGTTGATCAGCAGAACAAAACTCATGTCCAGCCCCAAAGATATTCTCCTCTTCGCAATGCAGCTCCGCCTGCGATGTTGCGGTGCTGGTGGATTAAAGTGGGAGCGGAATGAAGGCTGACGCTCCACACCTTATACACCTGAGGTATATAGGGGGTGGGTGGGTGGGGTGGGCAACACGTGTTGCTTTGTTCAATGTCGAGACGGTCAGAAATGTAATTCCTATCTGGAAACGATGGTGTGATTGGAAATCAAGAATATCCTTGGAAAAAGTGTGGCCTGCTATAATCCTGCTGATTCCCAAACAAACACAAATAGAACACTAAGGGACGCGACCCTAGACTGTGGCCCACACACACACACACACAGGTGTCCCTCAGGTGAGGGACTTACCCACAGCCTCGGCCCAGGCTGAGTGGGTAAGACGCTCACCACCTCTGTGGCACTTCAGCGTTTACACCGTCCCCTTTCCATTTCGTCACCTGGAACTCGAGAGACGATAGGGGCAAGAAAGAGGTCAGGAATGTCGATGGAGGTCCTGATCACAACAACAACAACAACAACAACAACAACAGGTTCCAGACAGTGTCCCCGGTGCCTCGCCCGATCCACCTCTGAGACCGTCGGCGGCCTACATCGGGGGCGGCCGATCGGGGGCGGACGGTCGTGACTTGTTTATCCTCCGTCAATGCTTTCTCCCCAACACCGGCTAGGTCTATCTTCAACGGGGAATAATATAGTCGTCTTCTTTTCAAAGCGACGGCCCTGGGGTCTATAAAAGATCCATTGTGCCGGGGCTTTGTCCTTCAAATACCTTTAGTGCGGACACAAAGCGACAGCCGGGCGCATGGGGTGCCAGTGTAACCGGAGAGCAGGGTCCTGGGCCGGCGTGAAGGGCCCCACGTATCGGGATACTCACGGGGATGAGTTTGCTAACCTGAAGCCTCATCTGCTCCAGCCATCAATCTCCACAAGCCCTGCAGATGTTTCTTCAACCCGGCTTTTGTTGTTCTCCATTCTTTGTTTTCCCGCCCACTTCAAATGTAAAAACAACAAAAAGAGCTCGGGGCTGGGGGGGGAGAAAAACAGAAATATTGCACACAAACAGTGTAGTCATATAACGTGTCTTTGCACGCATGAAGGCCCGACACACAACACATAAAGCGTGGCCATATGGGAATCCGTTCCCTGGTTCTTCAGGGTGTCCTAAGTGCTCTGGCAGCAAGGACCCATTGTTAGTGGGTTCAAGTGTTGAAGGTGTTTTGAAGGTATGTCTGGGCGGTGTTGACAACAGGATGACTGGTGTCTTTCATCATCGCTCTCTCCCCTGTCTGAGAAATACCCCCCCCCCCCCCCACACACACACACACACACACACACTCATAAACACACACACACACACACACACTCATCTGTCTCCTCCGTCCGTGCATGGTGAACTTGTGTATTGGCACATCAAAGATCCCTTTACTTAATCACCAGAGCTGTGACCAAAAGCCCACAACAAAGGCCAAAACAGAGAGGGGGAACTCCTGTGACCCTTGACCTCCCTTACCCTGTCAGCCCCACCCCCCCCCCCCCCCCCCCGCCCCCCCGCCCCCCACCCCCCTCTCAAAGAATCCAGGCTTTCAGATGTGGCACACTTTATTATCAAACCCCCCACAACCACCTCACCCCACCTAGCCGCCAGCCTTGATCGTGTGTATCCAGCCCCCTGGTGGAGCCAGCCAGAGCAGGTGGAGACGGATGATGAAGGCTTAGGGTAACTCGATCACATTGGAGGAGCACCAAGCTAATTCACGGTACAGCGGGCGATAGAATTCAATTCAGAAGGGGAGAGAGACAAAGAGAGAGAGAGAGAGAGAGAGAGCAAGAGACAGTCTTAGTCCAATTTCCTTGTCTGTCTCAGAGCTCTGGGTTCCTAGACGATTCGGTAATATGGGAAAACCAGACAGGTCGCACAACGCTGGAATTAAAAAGTCTAGCAGGCCGTTTCTTGCGGAGGTCACTGTTTCATATACCTCAGGCAGACTCTAGTGGAACCGGAACGAAAGGGGTGCGCAGAGTCGAAGGAGAAATCCCTTGATCTCATACATCTGCGCAGCGTTTTAAGTGACACCAGGTATTTTGTGAAAGAAAAACCAGACATGTGATTGAAAAAGCTAGACGGCGAAAGGCTTGAAAACAACAAAACATCTAGACACGTTTAAACTGCAACGAACGAACATGGCGACAAAGTGGGGGGGGGGGGAGGAGAAGAGAGACAGATACATGCACACAGGGAGATATACAGACGGGACAGGACAGGAAACTCCATTGAAGTTCTGCCGGTAGCTTCAAGGCTTTAAGACTCGCAAAGGCTTATCTTGATTGGGTCTGTTGATTCTCTGGTATGGATCCGTCCCTGGTGGCTGCCATCGAACCAACAAACACACACACACACACACACTAAACCGCCCGTCCGCCCGTCCGTGTTTAGATTCTTGAGGACGAGCAGATAGCATTCAAAGTGTCACGGCCAGAGAGTGACGCACGGGCCCCCACTGGATTAGAATCTCGAAATGACGCAGCTCCTCCTCTCCCGCTCCGTGTTTCCGTGGCGAGACAGACGGTCAGTACAATCCGGGGATCACTTCAGCGGGTGGTGGGAGAGCTTGCTTGCCACAATGAAAAGAGGAGAGTCCTGAAAGAAGGCCTTTGGGATAGTGAAAGGCAACGTTGACAAGAATTGTACGTGAATCTCAAATCACAACGGTCATTGGTTTAGGATCTCCGTCACATACACATGAACGCGTACAGATGTAAAGACGAGCGTACATATACGTAGATAACAATACTATAGGATACTCGCACCCAGATGTGATATAGCCACACACACCTGCCTCTGCCGTCAACCACCCATCTTCACCGACGTTCACCCGAACATCTCCATGCTGGTAAAAAAAAAAAAAGAAGGAACCACAAAAATAAAAACAGGAAGGAGACGCAACACAATTGCTCATTTTCTGGGAAACCCTTCAGGTCCCAGTCAGCTGATTATCAGCTAATTATCCTCATGGGCAAAAAGTCGTGGCTGTAATTTTAAGCAGACCTTCTGCAGCACAAGAACAGGATGTCTATTGTCGTTTAAGACCCAACAGAACTCTCTCTCTTCACAGAGAGCCAGAGTTAAATCTTGGAGTCAGGGGGGAGAGAAAAGGCAGATGTGGCCTTATCTTCGCCCTGGGTGGAGATGTTCATGAGATAAGTCTCTCCGACTCGCTGAGGCTCCGAGGCCCGGTTCCTGCCTGGCCCCTGTCGACATGGCGTGAGACTCACAGGAGAACCAAAGGAACCGACGTTGTACAATTACAAACAGACGTCGCCGCAGACGGCTTCAGTGACATCCGTTTGTCAAAAGGCAGTTCCGTGTTTAGACGTACTACCGCCATGTCGTTTTCAAGCTCGTTTTCAAAGCGCTCTCTGTTGTGCGACCATGTGTGTTGAGCCGCGTGTGTTCTTTTTGCAGTGAGGTAGAAATCATAAATAACCGTATTTATAATAAATAGTGAGTAACGGTCGGCGCCTTGTGGTCTGTTTAGCCCCAGCCGTCGTGTAAATCCAAGCGCTAACGCTAAGCTAACAAACCGTCTATACGCTCTGGTTTGGCTCCACGGTTTGGCTCCAGCTCGCGCGGAAGAGACAAAATCGAGGACATTTTTTTGCAACTGACTTGTCCTCATATTGTGAACAACGGCCAGGCATTACAGTACGTAATTGTATGCGGCGCTCATTTCACACTTTTTGGTGTAAAATTAAAGGAAAAAGAAACAAGTGGAAAGCTGGTGGGTTGGAATTGGTTCGGAATTAGAAACATGTGCTTATGGACATAAGTACAAATAAATAGTATATAAGTACCAATATCCATGTTAAACAAACAATTGAAAACAATTGAAAAGTTTAGTGCTGCCAACCATACAAAGAAAAGAACCAACGGACAACATGGAAAAGGCAATAAAAA
>NW_028179978.1:0-17474 GCF_964030765.1 Micromesistius poutassou | reverse complement strand
GAGAGAGAGAGAGAGAGAGAGAGAGAGAGAGAGAGAGAGAGAGAGAGAGAGAGAGAGAGAGAGAGAGAGAGAGAGAGAGAGAGAGTTTATTGAACAACCACGAAGACAATGTGTGTTCATAGGGATCACCCTGGCAGACGCATGCAGCCAGTGTTGAATCATGGGAGTTGTAGTCGCAGGGCTTCTCGGAGAAACGACCCTTCACTCCATGGGGGTGGGGGTGGGGGGGTGTTTGATGAGTAAAGTGTGCTTGTGTAATTGTACGGATTGCACAAGCAGGTGCTGTAGCAAGACCGCCCCATGCGGAGCTGATTGTAGTTCCGTGATACTATCAAGAGGGGCTTGTGTAAGGCTGCCCTTTCCTCAGAGACATCCCACTGATGGGCTCCCGGCAGGGGTTCAGTAACTGGCTGCTAGTGGTTATAGAGGGATGGGGGCTTACCCTGCATACCAGGTAGTAGTGGGCTGGTTTACCTGGATGCATGCATGGTGGTGAGCGGTGTGTGGATGACTTTTCCGGTGCTACCCACCTACAAACCGGCTGATGGGTGGCCACCCTCTCCCCTCCATCGTCGCCCTTCTCCGGGGGGCTTGGCCTTCTTGGCGAGCCTTGGGTCCAGCCACGTGGTGGTCTTGCTGTTGTGGCTGTGACATGGAAAGAAAGAAAGAAAGAGGGAGAGAGAGAGAGAGGCAGGGAGAGAGACTGTGAGCGAGAGGGATTCAGTGAAGCATGATGCAGTGAGTGAGGGATAGCGATCTGAAAACACTGAACCAGAAATGAGTGACTTTGCAGCAGTGTCTTTTGCACTGTGAACGTCGATTGCAAACTTTGCCCAGAGGCTGTTGGCCGAATCCAAGCAGCCAGTGGAAAAAAAAATTGTTTCCTTTTTCGATCGTTAAATATGACGAAATTAAATAGGGTGCACCTCCCGCTGTGACTTGAGATAAGGCTGTGTAGATGAAAGGGAATGAGGGTGGAAAGAAAAATGGAGATCATAGAGATCAGCTATAAGGAGCAAAGGGTGGAAGGACCAAGTATCAGAAATTAAAACAAGAGAGGCGCAGCGAAGAGGTGGGTACATTGGGTGAGTGGGAGGTGAACGAGGAGCTGAGTGCGGCGGAGCCAGGGAGCTCCATTAAGGGGGAGGGTTCTTCAGTTGGAAGAATGGCCTGTTGATGTGGTAGGGAGGAGCAGGTGATGCTGGCCGTGTGTCACACTTAATGTAAACAACAAAGGTACGTCTGAAAATCGGCAGCAAAACAAACCCTCACATCAAATAAAGCGCTGAAGTGAATCCAGAACATGAAATAGCTGCGAGCCACGATGGCTGGGTGGAGACGGTGGTAAAGAAAGCCGTCATTCCCCTAAAACCACTTTTGTTCCAAACACTGTTGCCCAGCCGAAAGCCGTCTCTAGGGACTCGATTTGTAGAGGTGACCATGAAGGAATTTGGTTTAAATGCGAGTGGGAACAATACAGAGTTGGACATCGTCAAACTGACCACAAATATTTGTGAAGGCGAGAGGTGAAAAGCGGTGAAAACAGGCGAAAACAAGTGTTTGTTCTCGAGCACCGCCGAGGACAAGCCAAGGTCGGTGTTTATCCTCGCCCCGCACAAAAGGCTCCGGCGAGGCTCAATGTGTATCTTGTTTAGCAGGAAAAGAGTACCAACAAATCAGTCTCACGGCAGACTAGCTCCGATCTGGGCGAAAACCGGTTGTTTCACTTTTCCTGCGCTCCGTATTTGTAGAGAAGAAGTATGTCGCTGGAGGCGGGGATCTGTGAGCGTGTAATTAGCTAACAGCAAACCCAAACCAGCCACGGTACACTCATTCCCAGTGGGGAGGCTTAAAACAAGGAACACAAAGTAATAAGGCTGGAGGGACTACTCACTCGATGAAGTAGACCATGCCGGTCTCTGTGTAGGCCATCTCCATGTTCTTGGGCAGGGGCTCCTGGCTCTCGTCCCGGGACAGGGCGGCCCAGGCCTGCGGGTCCATGGCCGCCGCCGACTGGCTGTAGCTGGGCACCGACTTCCTCCACTCGGCCGCATCGGGGTCCGGGTGGTCTGCGGGCGGCGGGCACAGGATGAAGGCGGCCGGGAGGGACACGGAGAAGGGGCGCGGTCGGGAGCAGCCGTGCGGGAGGTGGAAGAAGGACAGGGAGACAGGAGGTGAGTGCATGTAGCCATTGATGCTGTGATGCATGGCTCCCCTGCTTCTCCCTGCTGCTGTACACACCACTACTACTGCTGCTGCTGCTAGGGTTGGAGATATGCTGTCACTACACGTTCACAGAAGGAGAGGGAGAGGGAGAGGGACAGTGACAGAGAAAGGGACAGAGAGAGAGAGAGAGAGAGAGCGAGAGAGAGAGAGAAAGAGAGAGAGACACACACACACAGGATTTGAATGTCAGCAGTGATGATCCGGGAAGTGCCTCCAAGGCAGGAGTGGGGTTGAGTAACACTTAGTGCCCGGCCCGGAGCGCCACGCGCCAAACGTGTTACAATCACAGGGGCTGTTTGCATGCCACGTGTGTGTGTGTGTGTGTGTGTGTGTGTGTGTGTGTGTGTGTGTGTGTGTGTGTGTGTGTGTGTGTGTGTGTGTGTGTGTGTGTGTGTGTGTGTGTGTGTGCGCGCACATGCGTGTGAATACATGTATTCTCGCACGGATGCCTGTGTGTATTCATATATTTGTCTCTTTTTAACAATTCATGCATGTATATTAATGCATCATAAAGGCCCGTCAGCATTTATGAAGGCTGCATTTATCTGTGTTTTCATTCTTTTGCCCCCTTACATAGAACACTCACTCAGCTTGGTTGCGGCGGGGGTGACTATAGAATCACCGGAGAGTGATTGGCAGGTATGTGCTCGGAGAACAACAACATGACAAGAAGTGTATAAAGTAAAACGACAACAAAAAAGACTACAACCACCAGAACACATTTGTATAATAGAAAAACCTCTTTATGGCGTGACCATCAGCCGTACACACACATATTTGCACCTGCTACTGCGTTGGCAGCCTCCTGCTGGGCCCTTTGGCCATGCATCACTCAATTGCCCCCCACTCCCCCTTTTGACAAACCTGTACCGACGCTCCGCATCGTTCGTGTGTTATGTGTATGCAACGTAAAGGGGTGACGTCCTTCTGCACGTGCTGTTGACCTGCATTGGCTCTGCTCTGCTCTCTTCCTTGTTTGCGTTTGCCTAAGGCCTGAAGAGATGTCACATCGATCATCTCCCTCCTGCTCTGCCTCTCTCCCTCTCGCTCAATCCCCAAAATACACGGTTATGGAGCAGCTCTTTCTCCATCATAGTAGTTGTATTCAACAGGGATTTGGTGTGTTGTTTCCTTCTACAACCACTATGGATCACACCAACATGGATCAACCGAGTTGGTTGTGTGACAGAGGAATATTCACGCCTGCTCAAAGTATTATCACGACACTCAGAAGAAACAAGGGGGTGAAAAACATCCCGAAAGAAATCCCTCACGCTTAGCAGACACCTAGAGAGGCGGTGTTTGGTGGGACACCGGTCCAGCTGTAAACCGTATTTTCATGATGAGATGAGCGGATGAGAGCTGAGGATCACACGTGGGCGACCAGACGGGATGCAGACGGATCTGCACACGCGGAGGGGGCATGGTGGAGCGGGGAGTGACAGCAGGCGTCCTGGCTGACAGACGGCGTGCTAGGACGACTCATCGGGCTGAACAAATGGTCATGATGGTGTAAGCGCCCGATACACCGCTGTGGAGCGGGGAGTTTGGTCTTAAAAGTGCAGAAATGACTTGGACACATGGAATGTTGATGGAATGTTTGTCACCCAACAGGACAACCGGCTTTCTTTGTAAATGTGTAATTGCGTATTTCATTACATAATTGAATTTAGCCTTGATTTAATCGATTTATCAAAATATTACCACTGTGAATGTGAACTTATGGTATGAGGTGCATGAAGAATCGTTGGCATGCTGCAACTCTAAACTAATTGGCTAAGTCACCATAGGCTGGGACACCATTCACTGAGACACCATTCACTGTGACACCACTGGCTGTGATGGCACTGGCTGTGAGGCCATTGGCTGAGACACCACTGGTTGAAAGGCCACTGACTGTGACACCATTGGCTGAAAGACCATTGACTGTGACACCATTGGCTGAAAGACCATTGACTGTGACACCATTGGCTGAAAGACCATTGACTGTGACACCATTGGCTTGGACACACAGGGCCTTTAAAGTTGTTTGACTTTGACTTTTTTAATGCAGTTGGTTAGTCAGGATTACCTTGAGGGGAATACAAAACAAGGACAAAAACAAATCTATCTCT
The DNA here is from genome assembly GCF_964030765.1 of Micromesistius poutassou. Lineage (NCBI taxonomy): Eukaryota > Metazoa > Chordata > Actinopteri > Gadiformes > Gadidae > Micromesistius > Micromesistius poutassou. Next base: position 13,134 of record NW_028179978.1, on the reverse strand, counting down.
GACCAGAGGGACCCACCACTGATCACGGCTGGACTCTGACTGCTGTGATTTACTCCTGACCTCTGATGCAGAACAGCTAATCCCTAGGAGGTCTGGCGGGATGAAATAGCCCCAGTGAAAAGAAGAGACATTTTGTGGAAAGAGAGACAAGCGGGTCGTGCTTTGCATTCTGGAAAGATTAGCGGGCTTATCGGTGAATGTGTGTGTGCCCCCTGTAATCCGAAACTTTAGGAAAGCGCCACAACCCGCAAAGATTGCACAACCCAGCATATTACATAAACATACAGTTAAATAGGATCAGGGTCAGCATGTTATCTCAACTCAACCGAATCCCATTAAAACGACATGTGCATTCATTTGTGAAATTACACATTATACACAAACACATTTTCCTTCAAAGAAACTATGCCAGAAATTGATTGCCAATATCCAATCAATCGGCAATACAGACCCCTGGTTGGCTGAGGACAGCAGCTAACCAGAGTTCTGAATTTAATGAGACTGTTGGGCCTCAGTCCATTAAACGTAAAATTAAACAGCCTTCATAAAAAAACGAAATAAAATTTAAAGTGAAAGTAAAATGGCCACGATATGGCTGAAAAACGCTGGAGACATCGAAAAATCTTTATAGTCGATTTCATATATCGATTTCCTCACCCCTAAAGCCTAAAGTAATACACTACGCTTTTCAAAATGAAAGCACGGAGTTCACAGGGGATGTCTGCCCTCACCGTTCACGCCGTTGACCAGGGCCGGCCGCTGCTGCTCCTCCTCCTCCTCCTCCTCCGGCGCCGCGCTGTCCTTGCGGTCCATCTTGCTGACCGAGGGGGTCCGCTTGCGCTGCACCTCCGTGTCAAACTCCTCGTCGAACAGCACCTGGTCCACCGGGTCGGGCTGCACGGGACTGGGCTCGGCGGGGGGCTTGGGCGTCCCGTAGTAGTTCCCTGGGCACCGACCGGGGGACAAGCTCAGTTCAGACACAGAGGAATGGGTGCTGGACAGGGGGCGGGGGGGGGATGGTCACCACCTGCTAGTCACACCCAATAACACAAGCATGCCAGGCGTCCGGGCACACCACTTTTGTGGCGGCCGACTGTGTAAAACAGAACAGCGACAGAGACATTAGGAATTTAGGAAACACACACAGACATCTTTGGACTCGGTCCCACAGGCTCACGAACAGGAGTCCACATTGGAAAGTCAGAGGAGGGCATTAGAAGGCAAAAATCAATGGAGAGGACGACAAGGGGAGCTCGAAGTGACGGTGCATCCAGTGCAAAAGGCCAACGCCCCAAATTGAACAGGGAGATTTACAGCGCGTGATCCCAAATGAACGGTTCAATCCGGGCGTTGTGCCAAGGCAAGGCACCAGAACCTGAGTTATTCCTTCAGGTACGACCGCTTGCCTTTACGGTCATCTGGGTACCCTACAGACGGCAGACAGCACCCCATCCTGAGAAGATTTGTGGTTTAGTGTCTGCGTGTCTGCCATTGTGTGTGTGTGTGTCCGTGCATGCGTGCGTGCGTGCATCTGTTCTGTGTTGTGTGTGAGTTGCCTTTCAAGGGCAGAAACCTTTCAGCAAAAGTATTACAGGGTTTGCAAAATCACTATACTCCTGTATAGCTGCATTCTGTGTATCTGTGCATAATGCTATATAAGAGCGAGATGTGTGTGTGTGTGTGTGTGTGTGTGTGTGTGTGTGTGTGTGTGTGTGTGTGTGTGTGTGTGTGTGTGTGTGTGTATGGTAATGGTTAGAATTGAGTCTCCAGTTTCTTTCTTTGACCAAGAGAAAGAGAGAAAGATTACCCTGTTTACGATGACCCCATTCTCTCTAACTGAGATACTGGGAGCCAAAGCGTTGAATGAAAAGAACATGGCGATCAGAGTGGTATTCAAAGATATCGATCCACTGGGTCTGTTTGTTTGGTAGTTGTTATTTTTCTTCTCTCTCCCTCTCCTTCAATGGTAAAGCATCAAACCGCGGGCGTATTCGTGCGAGGCTGTTAACCGTTAAAGACAGAGCTGAATCCTAATAGGAAAACATAATTTCTTTCTGCACATCAGGGGGAAGGCCGTGGCACTGAGAGGTACTCTGCAACGATGGTGCGAGGCAGCGAGATGCAGCAGAGACGCACATAGAGAGAGAACTGTGGGGAGGGAAGAGGGAGAGATTGAGCGAGCGACGGAGAGAGAGAGGAAGTGCAATGAATATCTGCAGGAAGCTTAATGCGCTCCATTAAAATTTAAATACATAATGCGTATGCTTGGCACACACAATGTATAATGCCTCAGACATTCTGCGTTCAGTGGAAATGTCATTTGCTCACTTGATTAAGCTGATTCCATTTCATTTTCATTATGACATATTGCGTTTCATTCTGTTCAGGTTGGCATCTTTTTAGAGAATATTGACGTTTACTGCTTGGCTGGAAAATTTAAGAACAGAGAGAAGAAGAAAGAAACCCAGACGACACGATGACTTCACTGTTTAACAATGATTTTGACATAACTGGTAAATCCACAAATGCCGCTATGAACACAGCTCTAATCTAGACTCTCTGCTGTGGGTCAGAGCTCTGCAGAACAAAACACACTCCATTGCTTTGATTTGTACAATAAACCATTTTTAATCCCCCACAGGCCCACAGTATTAGCATCTGGTCCAAAAAGACTGCACTCCGCTTCCAATTCATTATTAATTCGGGAGTTTAATGAAAGGACGGTGAATCAGGAGAAGGTGAATTAGAGCTGGGTAATAGCATAGTGCTCTGGCCTCTATGGAGGAGAAAGTGGACCGGACGGGGAGTTGAGCCTAAAGTGAGCCATGGGCTGTGTGACTGAGCTGAGCGCCAGGCTGCTTTATTACAAAGGCCCCTGATGGGTAGGACTGTAATTACACTAATGAGACTTTCTGAGGCATCTGTTTTTGGATGACAGCTTCTAGCTTTCAAATGTGATCTGTTAGAAGTGGAAACATATCTATTGTCCGCGCTTTAATGGTCACTTTACACACTTAAAGCTGCTGCTGTGATTATGATTTGAGCATTGTAAAGAGAGATCCTGAGAGCAGAGAAGAAGAGACTGCACTAGACCGTGATAATAGTACAATTCATCCTCTCTCAGCCTGCTGCCATTGGGAAGTGTTGCATATCACACACCTTTTATTACCAGGAAAGTTGGAGTTCCTGAACCAGTCAGAACTGCTTTTGAATACATTTTGATAGGGACTCAATCAGCGAAGAGATACCTGATTGGTAAGAAATGAGAAAAACTAAACGAAAATCAAAATTGGCCCTTACCTACAACACCTTTAAGGGCTTCACCATCCACAGACAACTTGCCAATGCATTAGCCCTTCTCTAAAGACAGCTTGAACACACCAGTGGCCTGAGAAGCAAAGCAGACGAGGTGGTCTCCCCAAGGAGATTTAAAGTCAAGGACATCCCAATCCTAGGCAGCCACCAACTGCCATCATGTATAATTCAGCAGAAACCCAAAGATTTACAGCAGGTGATTTTCTGTGGGTGTGAATTTGCAAAGCTGTTTGGGAGGTGGGGGGGGGCGGTCATTTCCTGAGCTTGACATAACTGTGGCAGTGGATGAGGATTTCCACAGGGGTTTTCGTACACTTTTGTGTACAGTGGCCAGTCTACACAGCGTTGATTCAACTCCAAAACCCAAGACCCTTTTATACAGTTCGCTACTTGGGGTTTGTGAAAGTGAAAGAAAGTGAAACTCTGCGTTGACCCAGATTTGAGCTTGTCTGTCTTCAGACTTTAGATCCAAAGTCTGACGCGTGAGACTAGCGTCGCCGCGGTGGAGCAACACAACAACAACAACAACGACGAGCACACAAGGATTCCTTCAAATCAATACTTGATGAGTCCCGTCTGCATGTGGGAACGTGAGATACCGCGTCGTGGTGGCCCGTGGGACAAAAAAAAATTGTCATGCGCGATGCAACGTTCACACATGGCTGATGAAACGTATTACTCAATGAATAACCGTCACAACAAGGAGGGTCTTGGAACAAAAAGCGCTTGACGCGGTGGGATTCACAGTCGCCCGCTATCCGTCTCTGCCAGCCTGGCTCCCACCCTTTGTCACCAGCCCAACTGCTGGCACCGCAACAAGTGCAGACGGATGGCCGGGCAGATGTAGAGAAGGAGAGAGAGAGCCAGGGAGACGGAGCGAGAGAGAGAGCCAGGGAGACAGAGAGAGAGAGAGAGAGACAGAGAGAGCGAGAACACTGTGCTGATCATTTGTCTGACAGGAGTGACATCGAGCCAGTTGAAAAAGAAGCTGCAATCCATCATCTATAAAGGTTTTCTAATGCCAGGGCTTGGCGTTTAAACGCTTTTTTTCCCCGTTCTCAGGTGTTTCTTTGAGGGTTTATTCTCTGGGTGATTGACGTGTCGAGTCCGAAGTCTAACTATAATCAATTAACTAGGCCCGAACCCTAACGACTATGTCTCTCAAATTGATTGTTGAACCTCATTTATTCATCATCTCACACATAATTGTGTGTTCCGTCTGTCTGAAAGAAACCGAAAATATTGAATGTCTCTTAAACTAATCAATCTAATTTAATGACCGGCGGTAATATAAAACTAAATACAATAAGTGTGTGTGTTGTTTTGTCGGAAACACATCGCCACACACAGATTGAAGTTCTCAACTGCTTGATGCGTTAATATTTGTTTGCTAAATTAATATCTAACCCTAAACCTAATTAAAAAGATTGTCATTGTTGCCATTATTATTAATAATAAATCCTCCCGAATTTCCATCAAAACAATGTCTGCCTTTCCTTGATTAACCCCTCAAACAAAACCCCTACAGCTGTTCTGTCTGGGGAATAATATCTACTTTACTTGGTCGGGCCCAATAGACTCACCCATCGCGTGACCTATAGTTCTGATCCTAAATGAAACAAAATAAACACACAGATACATCTTCCAAATTCAAGACGAAGACTGAGAGGTGTGTGTCAGTATAATGTACAATTATTTTTTTATTTTATTGCCAGCGATCAAAGAAATGTCTAAACGGACCACTTGCAAATAAAAGAAAAGAAAAGAAATAAAAATACGATGGAGGCACACCACAACATGCGCCGATTTCTGCGTGTGTCTTTCCACTTCAGAGTTTGTGGTTTTTGTTTGTTTTTCCATCTGCAGTGCAGACAACAGCTGCTGGTATAGTGTATCTAAGACACACATTTCTTGACAAAAACCCTACAGCTGCATGCACGCATGCACGCACGCACGCACGCTTGCACGCACGCACACAAGAGAGTCAGTTCAATATACCAACCTGTAGTTCTATAGCTGAATGGTTTCTGCACTTTTGCTGCAGAGAAAACAAACACGGGCTGATGTCTTGGAGAACACAGGAAAACATCACAGGCCTCAAGAGCTCTGTTCTGCATCATGTGCTCCTCTATCAGTGTGTGAGGGGGGGGTGAGTGAGTGTTTACATGAGATATGATAGGATATTCTTAATGGTTAAACTTCATATCCTGTCTGTTACAATGATCTTTCTCTCCACTCAACGCTAGCTCCTTCATCATAACTTGAATGTCAGCCACCTCTCTCTTGCTATTGTTCTGTTACATCTTTTGGAGCCCTTTCAATCTGTTGCGACCTTGGGAGCTAGCTAGCCTCTTTTTTTTCTTTATCATTTATTTATCATTTTCTGCTGTATCATTTGCCTTTCCCACAAGTGATTTCTGGTGTTTCGTGCTGCAACCAACGTTGAAATGCATTGTGGTCACGATGTGCTATTCAAATTCAAAATATAAATGTTTGACACCCGGACTAGTTTGTGATGCAGTCAGTGTCCATTGTGACGCACGCGTGAATCACGAAGTGATGAATGATACGGAAAAAAGACCTAACCCATTTGCCTGCAATATGCTTGGTTAAATATCCACCCAATCAGTCTCCCGAATAATAATACTATTTCATGTGCACATAAAGAAAAATGAAAAGAAAGATCTGTGAAACGCTCCCGGACCGGCTCTAGGGGTGCAGATAAGTGTACGTGTGTGCCTTACTGACGGATTAAAACTATAAAACTACAAGATCAGGCTGATCTGGTTCACAGGTCTGGGAGATTAGTTACGCCTAACAGTGTAGCTTAGAGTTCAGAAGCTACCAGCCGGAAACGCACACCGTTATACCGCTTAAAACACTGTTCATGATCTGCATTATTAAACTCACACATGAACTTCCCATCCAATTTTTCTCATCATCTCTTTCGCTATGTGTGTGTGTGTGTGTGTGCATGTGTGCAGGCTTGTGTCCATGCGTGTGTGTGTGTGCGTGTTCTTGCCTCCATGTGTGAGTGAGTGAGTGAGTGAGAGAGTGAATTTGCGTGCATGTGCGCGTGCATGAGTCCATGCATTTGCGTCGTGCGTGAGCGTGCTCGAGTGCCCTGCGTGCTCGAGTGCCGTGCACGTCAGTGAAGGTGTGTTTGTCCCCACGACGTTGTCCCTCCTCGCTGCGGCAGCGGGGGGGAGCCGTGTGGAGGTCAGCAGGGCGGGGGGCCGTGCGGCGATACGCCCCGGGGAGCCTCCGCTGGCTGAACCACTAGGAGGTCCATTAGGCAGGACGAGGGCGGCCGACCTCTGCACATCCATAATTTATACGACGGCGGGCGCTCTCTCTCTCCGGCTGGGAGGGGCCACAGTCTGCCCCCCGCAAGGATCTGGGTCGGGGGCTGGACTAGGGGGCCAGGTGAGGTGCTCCGCCGCGCTGCCGGGGCTGACCCGCTTCTCCCCCCGCTAAAATAGCCTCGCAGTCACTCGGGGATACGCTCCCTCCCGCCCCTCTAACACAGCGCCGCTATGCGTTACCAGCGATGGTGACCTGGTTTTTTGTGCGTTTCAGTGTGTTTATGTGTGTGTGTGTGTTTATGTGTGTGTGTGTGTTTATGTGTGTCTGTGAGTTTTTGTTTGTGTGAGTGAGTTTTTGTGTGTGTGTGTGTGTGTTTTTGTGTGTGTGTGTGTGTGTGTGTGTGTGTGTGTGTGTGTGTGTGTGTGTGTGTGTGTGTGTGTGTGTGGACCGGCATCGCCGCGTGACCCAGTAAGCAACGAGAGGCAACAGGCTTGGCTGGCGCGGGGCGGGGCGGGGGGAGGGGGGGGGGGGATGGATGGCGTTCATCCAGGGTCAGGCAGGATGAACCCTTCCCCAGAGGCAGAGAGTAATGGAGTGGGACAGTGCAAGAGTATCCAGACAAACATCGATGCTTCTTCTAACGATGTTCTCTCCGCTGGCCTATTTTTAGGAAGTATGTCATTATGTTACGATGCCCGATGCCTTTGCGGAGGCTTTTTTCTTAATCCGGCTCTTTCCAGGATTTTTCTGCTGCAGAGTCGATGCCCCGGATGCATCTAAGGAAACGCGGTACTTCTGGAAAGACGGGGTGGAAAAAAGACACACACACACACACACACACACACACACACACACACACACACACACACACACACACACACACACACACACACACACACACACACACACACACACACACACACACACACACAAGCGGGGGGGGGGTGGGGGGGAGACGTACCGTCGTAGGTGCCGCTCTCCAGCAGCAGCCCGCTCTCCTCCAGTACCCGGAACTCGCCCACGCTGATGAAGTTGTAGTCCACGCCCGGGACCTCCCCCTCTCTGGGCTGCCGGGTGGTGCCTGACACACACACACACACACACACACACACACAGTTAGAAGGGACAACCTGCACGCTGGTCACAACAGGGGAGGGGTCTGATTGATCTGCTGAATGGCCCGTCGTTGGCTGAGCTCCGGGCCCAGGAGTCCACTCCAAGTTCCATAGCGCTCTTCTGCCCTTGATGTACACGCAGAACCCCGACTGCACCTTTTGTCCTCTTATTGATATCTCCATTGATCTAAATGTCATCTCATAGTCAAAGGCAGATCTGTCCTTGTTATATTCAGTCACAAATAATTATTCACAGATTTTAGACTGGAAAATCCCATGGAACAGTTTCTACCTTGTCAAATGTCCACCTAAAGCCAGTGAACTCACTCTGGCAGCAAACCCATCTCTGCATTAGGGATCTTCAATGATACATTAAAATGTTGGAGGGCAGGGAGAAGGAAGCGTTCACAGGACAGCTCAATCATTTCAATTAATATTTGATCACATCCTTCAAGTTGATAAAATAACTCCTTTGTTTTCAGTGCATCCTCCTTTAATGGTCGACAACAGCCAATGAATGATCAACTACTTAAGGGCTTCTGTTCTGTGAGGTCAGGGGCCAAGTCGAACAAGAAACGAGGAACAACACGATAATGATCATAGAGGGAAACCTTAAACTTTATTCAGATGGGCCTATGCGGCTACATGTACAATGCACCCTATTGTGCTATTTTATTGTTTTGAGTTGTAAAAAAAATGAGTGTGGCTAAAGTCTAATTTCGTAGACAATGTTACACCTACAGATAAGCTATTCATTCCTTGTAGCAACAATGTTGATGATCAATGCTGCCAGCGTGTCTTCCCCTGATCCTGCTCTATTAAGGCAAATACTTGGCACCATGAGGTCTCTTACGAGAAAAAACACGTCATCGATCAATCAAGTTTACCGTACATTAGTTTCATCCCCATAGGAACAACGAGTTAGCAAGAAAATACGCCAACACTAGCGTTGGCATGGACAATGGACATGTTTTGCAGCCTCTTCTGAATAAAAGAGGGAGGCAGAAGTTATTCTGTACCAATGGAAAAAGCACTGGCGCAGGTCAAGCAGGGTAGGTAAGGGGGGAGACAAATTGCAAGAAAATAAAGCCCAAAGTTGAACATTACAGCTCCTAAATCTTGGAATGAATTGTGCACCAATGTTTGACGTTTTAATTAGTTTTTTTTCCATTTCAGAGTCAAGCGTAGAAACCGTGCCAACTTTTTTATGAAAGCAACCATGTCAGTGTGCAATGCAAAGTAAGAATGTGAGTTATCAAAGAATGATTGGCTGGTTGGCTCGGTCCACTGGGAAACTAGTTTCCTGAATAAACCATCCAGTTAATGAAAGTGCCGTACGAACTGCATGGATGGATCCAGCCAAGGAATCTAGTCTTCAACCATGACCTACCGTGTGTGTAGGTGTACGTGTGCCTGCGTGTGTGTGTGTGTGTGTGTGTGTACGTGTACGTGTACGTGTGTGTGTGTGTGTGTGTGTGTGTGTGTGTGTGTGTGTGTGTGTGTACGTGTACGTGTGTGTGTGTGTGTGCGTGTGTGTGTATTACCCATTGGAAGCATTGGAGACACTCGCCACTCATGTAACTCATTAACATTTGTGATTATAGTAGATTATGTTTTGGTCATAAATGTGTCCCAGAACATTAGTTTTCCTGGCACCGTTTGTTGGCCTGGTGAAACGAGGAAGGAGTCATCAAAGCCCCTCCCCTGTATTTGTGTTTGAAAATATGAAAAGGATTGGGATTTAATTTTCGAGAGAGCTCTGCAGGAGGCGGAAATTGTCAAGTAATGCAATATCCTTTCTGCAAACCACATTACCCCACGGGCCGTCACAGAGGTGTTGTCTGCTGCACCCTGTGGGCTTGTTACACCTTCCCCCAAAGTCACTTCAGAATGACGTTATGGATTACAATCCTCATCTCTGATTCTACATTGTCTTTTGACGCAAAAAGGCCAAAATATATCAGCCATGGTCACACGATTTTCAAAAAACGTGAATTACGTTTGACAAGCTGTTTTTCTACTTTATATAGATAATATGAGATGGGAAATTTAAGAAGTGGCATTCAATGCCGTTCTCAAGTCATCATAATAACGATAATCATCGTAGGAAATGCTAAAAATACTTTCAGGGCCCACACATTTACAACATCCTCCTGCTTCTGTTCTCCTGATCTTCAGCAGAATCTACAGCGAAGGCTGTTGCACACTTAGTTTAAAGTACTTACATCGTTACTTATAAAAGCTAATTATAACTGCCTCGGGCAGTCAGACATAAAAAAAAGAAATATTGTTATGAAGTTAATGTTATGCTGTCTTCTCATGTAGGCATCGCTCTATTGTAACTAGGTCACACTCACACTTAGAAATCAACTGAAAGAATAAATGCCCGGAAACCACACATCGGACCACGAGAGATTACAATTTTGGCATTAAAAAATGAAATAACTGGCCCGTTTATGTAAGTCCTCTTCTCCCAGTAAAGCACCTCCTCCACTACCACTGCTGAAAATACTAAATATATATGAAAATGCTAAAAAATAAATGAAGAGGAATATAAAGATCCAATCCAACAGATTAATGGATGGAGTACAGCAACAAAGAAAGTAACAGTATGGAGTGAAATATGCCCCCCCCCTGTAGAAGGACCTTGAATAGGGAATATCTTATCAGGAGAAAACTAGTTTTTGGAAGAAAGAAACTGTGACAATCACCGGGTCAGTTTTCACACAGAGACTTGTTTAAAACAGTCCCAATTCCCAGCATGCCGTTCTGTGCTTAATGTCATTTGTGTCTAATTATATAGCAAGCAAAACATGTTAACACCCAGAAAAATGAAAGAAAAGCTATTACAGTTGTTGGTATTATACTAAAGAGGGTTTGTAGTTTGAAACCCAGATTTCCTGGTCTTGATGCGTGGCTCTGGTGGAGCCCTGGTGGGAGACGGGCCTCAGAGAAGCAGAACCCACAATCATAGACTCTAACGCCACACCAAGTTCACATCTGATCAACTCGCCGCAGCAGAGGACGGTTCTGAAGGAATACCAAAACACCCTAGGTTTGAGCTGCTCCAAACACTATCAACATGGAGAAGATGCCTGCTTCTGTTGCACTCCAGGGAGAAGGCTCCTTTTCATCTCATTTAGAGGTATTGCTATAGCGCCTTGCATGCTTCTGGGGAGTGTAGCATAGCATTTGATTGGCATTACCTAGTAACCCGAAACCACCAGTAACAATTAACCCATGCAATGGCACGCATTAACCCATAGAGGGCAATTTGAGTTCATATTTACATCTGATCCCGGTTTATAGCTTTAGTCTAGATTTGGACCAGGATCAATTCATATAACAAATATGTAACCCATCACTTTCATCAAAAATATGTAGTTTTAGGTCTTTGTTTTCCTTTATAATAAATATTACAGATGTTATGAGAACCTCTTCTGTGGATGTTCTGATAATCAGAAAATATATTATTTGTATTGATAAGATTAAAAGAAAGGTCAATGAAGGACATAAATAACAACGATAGAAACAATAGCAATAAATATAGTTGCAAACAACCATGAAGGGGTGAATGAATGACCGACAGTATGACAGACAGTATGACCTTATGACCGACAGTATGACCTTATGACCGACAGTATGACTGACAGTATGACCGACAGTATGACAGACAGTATGACCTTATGACCGACAGTATGACCTTATGACCGACAGTATGACCTTATGACCGACAGTATGACCGCATGACTGACACTATGACTATGACACTATGACCGCATGACTGACACTATGACCGCATGACCGACAGTATGACTGACAGTATGACCTTATGACCGACAGTATGACCTTATGACCGACAGTATGACCTTATGACCGACAGTATGACCGCATGACCGACAGTATGACCGTATGACTGACAGTATGACTGACAGTATGACCTTATGACCGACAGTATGACGTGTTGTAGAGCTGTATACATATGCATGTATTTCACTTTAAAATGTATATCTCTGCTGTCTTTCGCCTTATTGGTATGAATTTAACACCATATAGGCCCACAGTCACCTGGTACCATGTGTGCCAAGTTTGCAGCTTTTCCCACTTTCGACACCAAAGGACCGTATGAGTGGCGATTTGAAAGTTGTTCATCATGACGAATGGTACATGCATAACAAGTTTCATGCATATTGCACTTCCCTAGTGGAAATGGCAGCCTGTTGACTATGTTGCACTTCAAAGGCTTGTTATAGCACCACCTATAGTTCATTCTGGCCCATCCTTGTTATACCTCACCCATTTCACGAGTTCTACAAGCCTGCCAATTTGCAGAACTTTTGACCATGTCGTTTTTGAGATATGGCTGAATTTGTCAGGAAAAAAGAAAAAGATATTAATAATAACACTAACGATTACAATAGCGTTCCTACGGATTTCGTAGGACCGCTAATGAGTCTTCAAAGTGATGGTTTGGATACAAAACATTTTAGGATGACACACAGCAGGTACTATGTATTCTATATACAGACTGGTCTATAACCCGAGCCACAATAGAGGGAACACTGAAAAAGCATGTGTGTAAAGTGTCTGCTTCTTTGAAGAGGCAGCGGTCATAGTAACACAAATGAAAAACCCACCAGCCACAGAGGGCATGGAGCACATGGCCGGAGGCTGTGTAGTAATGACTTGGCCAACATAAAAGAACATAAATAATAACAAACGTAAATGTCAGGATCAAGGAAAATAGATCAAATGGATTTCTTCAGACGCTCAGCATACGACTGACCCTAAGGGACGTATGCTATTTGATATGTATGTTGGAAGATCCTCTGGTCAGATTGCTCCCTTAGTAATTCATCTTAAACAGAATACAAAAAACGTAAATCAGCATGGGGAAATATAAATCAGATATCTCTGCCATCTCTCCACGTCTCTGGCGTGCCGTTTCATATTCATATTCCTGTCTATCGTCTAATCCTCCAGCGAGACTCATTGAGCAGACTGCTCTGCAATAACAGACGATCCAGAGAGGAGCTCTGACTCCCCATGTTTGAGAGTGTGAGCGGGAAGAGGAGTTCCATGAGGACTCACCCTGCACCAAGGCAGAAGGAAATTAGGGACGTCTTTCCACTGGGGGAAAAAATCCCTGATGGGATGTTGCAAGAATCGTTTCCAGCTGATCCACAGGGAACGCTTACTGGTCCAGTCTTCTAAAGGCACAGTGGTGCAGGGGTCATAAGCCAACTACTCACTGCCAAATTACACATATTACTGGGTTGTTATGTTTTGTTTTTTCTCCGTACCACATCATTAGCCTTTTGGGCTCAAGGCCAGCTGCAAATCACATCTTTTGAACATACACTCGTGATCCTCATGGATTTAGACACGCCCGTACTGC